>NC_143039.1:9770000-9975000 GCF_057628025.1 Oncorhynchus mykiss | reverse complement strand
GAGAGAGACAGAGAGAGACAGAGAGAGACAGAGAGAGACAGAGAGAGACAGAGAGAGACAGAGAGTGTTAATATAATTATATGATTAGAATATTACCCTCCGAGACCATATGATAGTATGAAATTGATTCGAATCATTAGATTTTAATGCTGTCTGTGATTTAGTCAGTATAATTATATCTGAGAGTGTAGTTCGTAGTCAGAATTAATGTTTTGGTGACAATATATCTAGTGTCTTGATAACGGACTGTCTGAGGAAGATTCGGTGCCGACCTTGGCTGGGGCACTGAGAACCTCCCAGGGTCTCGGCACTGAGAACCTCCCAGGGTCTCGGCACTGAGAACCTCCCAGGGTCTCGGCACTGAGAACCTCCCAGGGTCTCTCCCAGGGTCTCGGCACTGAGAACCTCCCAGGGTCTCTCCCAGGGTGTCGGCACTGAGAACCTCCCAGGGTCTCTCCCAGGGTGTCGGCACTGAGAACCTCCCAGGGTCTCTCCCAGGGTGTCGGCACTGAGAACCTCCCAGGGTCTCTCCCAGGGTGTCGGCACTGAGAACCTCCCAGGGTCTCTCCCAGGGTCTCGGCACTGAGAACCTCCCAGGGTCTCTCCCTATGTCGGCTGGGTAGCAGGACAGTGTGGGCGTATGAGAACTAATGTTTTGTGTGGAAGTATGTGTGTCACTATAAAATGAAGGTCTTTGTTCTGTGCCCGTGAATAAACATTTGACTATTGTGGACTGGGCCTCTGTCTCGTTTTCATTCCAACCAGTATCTTACAAATCCTGGTCGCAGACAGAGTCATTTAAATCAATTGGGGAATGAACATTTGAGAACCTAATTCTCGTGACAGAGAGATGTGGAGAGAGAGATGTGGAGAGATAAATATATGCTAGGCAGGTTAAAAGTTGAAGCCCACTCTGAGCGGTTGTCTCCCAGTAACAGAGCTGAACTGGTTTCCCATTAAAGGACGTGTTGGAGCCCTGAGAAGGATCCATCCTGAACATCTCCATGTTGGAGCCCTGAGAAGGATCCATCCTGAACATCTTCATGTTGGAGCCCTGAGAAGGATCCATCCTGAACATCTGGTGTGAACATCTCCATGTTGGAGCCCTGAGAAGGATGCATCCTGAACATCTCCATGTTGGAGCCCTGAGAAGGATCCATCCTGAACATCTGGTGTGAACATCTCCATGTTGGAGCCCTGAGAAGGATCCATCCTGAACATCTCCATGTTGGAGCCCTGAGAAGGATCCATCCTGGACATCTGGTGTGAACATCTCCATGTTGGAGCCCTGAGAAGGATCCATCCTGAACATCTGGTGTAAACATCTCCATGTTGGAGCCCTGAGAAGGATCCACCCTGGACATCTCCATGTTGGAGCCCTGAGAAGGATCCATCCTGAACATCTCCATGTTGGAGCCCTGAGAAGGATCCATCCTGAACATCTCCATGTTGGAGCCCTGAGAAGGATCCATCCTGGACATCTGGTGTGAACATCTCCATGTTGGAGCCCTGAGAAGGATCCATCCTGAACATATTCATGTTGGAGCCCTGAGAAGGATCCATCCTGAACATCTCCATGTTGGAGCCCTGAGAAGAATCCATCCTGACCATCTGGTGTGAACATCTCCATGTTGGAGCCCTGAGAAGGATCCATCCTGAACATCTCCATGTTGGAGCCCTGAGAAGGATCCATCCTGAACATATCCATGTTGGAGCCCTGAGAAGGATCCATCCTGGACATCTGGTGTGAACATCTCCATGTTGGAGCCCTGAGAAGGATCCATCCTGAACATCTCCATGTTGGAGCCCTGAGAAGGATCCATCCTGAACATATCCATGTTGGAGCCCTGAGAAGGATCCATTCTGGACATCTGGTGTGAACATCTCCATGTTGGAGCCCTGAGAAGGATCCATCCTGAGCATCTCCATGTTGGAGCCCTGAGAAGGATCCACCCTGGACATCTGGTGTGAACATCTCCATGTTGGAGCCCTGAGAAGGATCCATCCTGAACATCTCCATGTTGGAGCCCTGAGAAGGATCCACCCTGGACATCTGGTGTGAACATCTCCATGTTGGAGCCCTGAGAAGGATCCATCCTGAACATCTCCATGTTGGAGCCCTGAGAAGGATCCATCCTGGACATCTGGTGTGAACATCTCCATGTTGGAGCCCTGAGAAGGATCCATCCTGAACATATCCATGTTGGAGCCCTGAGAAGGATCCATCCTGGACATCTGGTGTGAACATCTCCATGTTGGAGCCCTGAGAAGGATCCATCCTGAACATCTCCATGTTGGAGCCCTGAGAAGGATCCATCCTGGACATCTGGTGTGAACATCTCCGCGTTGATCTCGAAGCTAGAAAAACCTCTCAGTTATTACTGGAAAATCCACACGCTTTTGAAGAAAAAAGAAGGTTCAACAAAATGTCTTGACATTTCATTCATCTTCCCACTTTAAAAAGCATATTGGATTAAAACACAACACCTGTGCAGTTAATGAACTAGCTGCAAGCACGTATTTAAAAGCACGTATTTAAAAGCACGTATTTAAAAGCACGTATATAAAAGCACGTATATAAAAGCACGTATATAAAAGCACGTATATAAAAGCACGTATATAAAAGCACGTATTTAAAAGCACGTATTTAAAAGCACGTATATAAAAGCACGTATATAAAAGCACGTATATAAAAGCAGGTATTTAAAAGCACGTATTTAAAAGCACGTATTTAAAAGCACGTATATAAAAGCACGTATATAAAAGCAGGTATTTAAAAGGCCATATCATTAATTGCTTTTGTATTTTCAGAATAAGCTGCGCGGAGATAGAACCGTAGAATTCCATAGGAAATCATTGTTTAAATAGGATCTCTGTTGGGTGACTGACTGACCATTTAGATCCATTTTGTCCTTCAGGAAGTGAAAACAAAGTCATGCCGTATTAAAACAGAAACAGCCAACGTGAAAAGAGAAGAGAGATCCATACTGCATCCCAAAAATGGGGTCCTGGTCTAAAGTAGGGCACTATATAGGGAATATGGTTCTATAGGGCTCTGGTCTAAAGTAGTGCACTATATAGGGAATAGGGTTCTTTCTATAGGGCTCTGGTCTAAAGTAGTGCACGATGTAGGGAATAGGGTGCCATTTGGGATGGAACCCCAGTGGTGTGGCGTCCTGACTGTGTGATGGCCTGTTCTCTTGGGGCCTTGGAAAGGTGACATTGACAATGGTAGATACAGGCAACAGCCCAGAAATGACAGAGAGAGACAGACAGGCATCAGCCCAGAAACGATAGAGACAGACAGGCAACAGCCCAGAGACAGACAGGCATCAGCCCAGAGAAGATAGAGAGAGACAGGCAACAGCCCAGAGAAGATACAGAGACAGACAGGCAACAGCCCAGAGACAATAGAGACAGACAGGCAACAGCCCAGAGAAGATACAGAGACAGACAGGCAACAGCCCAGAGAAGATACAGAGAGACAGACAGGCAACAGCCCAGAGAAGATACAGAGAGACAGACAACAGCCCAGAGACCATAGAGCCAGACAGGCAACAGCCCAGAGACCATAGAGACAGACAGGCAACAGCCCAGAGACCATAGAGACAGACAGGCAACAGCCCAGAGACCATAGAGCCAGACAGGCAACAGCCCAGAGACCATAGAGACAGACAGGCAACAGCCCAGAGACCATAGAGCCAGACAGGCAACAGCCCAGAGACCATAGAGACAGACAGGCAACATCCCAGAGACCATAGAGACAGACAGGCAACAGCCCAGAGACCATAGAGACAGACAGGCAACAGCCCAGAGAAGATACAGAGAGACAGACGGGCAACAGACCGAATCTGGTCTTTAGACCAATCGATTGGTCGAAATGTTTAAACGTGTATTTTTCCATGTATAGACCCTGTATACAGACCATATAGACCATGTATACCCTGTGTGTTAATCAAGTCAACTGTATGTTGCTACTGAGCTTGTCTGATGCTTTAAGCACTTACACAAACTGGACACAAATGACTCAAGAGGGAGCCAGAGATCAATATAGTCGAACCAGAAGGAAAACCATGTTCCTGGCCCTGCTGCTGGCCTTCACAGATTCTGCCGTTAGGCTCCTGAAGTTGCCGGTAACAGGCTAGACCAGTGGTCTGCAACCTTTGCCATGTGGAGTGCCAAGTTATCCGACCGTTTCTACTGATCTGCCAGTTATGATCTTAATACGCATATTTTAATGTAAAACTTTTTTTTAAATATATATATATATATATAATAAAACGCCTTCATATTTCAAAATCAATGTCATGTGGTTGATCAAAATTATATCCAAATGACAAATCTAGAAGAAACTTCTACTGCCCAAAAACGTAGAAATAGCCGACATAAAGCCAACAAATAAAAACATCGCAGCCTGAAGGTAGAAGATAACCTGATAAAAATAAACATCACAATGGCCACTCATTGTCTGTCTGTAAGGAACTTGACACATTGTATCACAATGGCCACTCATTGTCTGTCTGTAAGGAACTTGACACATTGTATCACAATGGCCACTCATTGTCTGTCTGTAAGGAACTTGACACATTGTATCACAATGGCCACTCATTGCCTGTCTGTAAGGAACTTGACACATTGTATCAACTATTAACTTGTGTCTGGTCTGAAGCTCCTTGACACATTGTATCAACTATTAACTTGTGTCAGGTCTGAAGCTCCTTGACACATTGTATCAACTATTAACTTGTGTCAGGTCTGAAGCTCCTTGACACATTGTATCAACTATTAACTTGTGTCCACCAATCATTAGGCTGTTTTTTTGTTTGAGGCTCTATTGTCAACCAATCATCAGGCTGTTTTCGTTTGACCAAGGAGAACGTGACCAAAGACACGACTGAAACAGGAACCAAATCTGCTGTGGTGAACAGTAGACGTATAAATGTGATATTTAAGTAGACGTATAAATGTGTTATTGCAGGCTCTCTAATCGACTGTACAACGTTTACACATACATTATGATGTCAATATGTGAGCGTGTGATATAAAAGGGGGTTAGGAAACATGTTTATTTCCGACATTATACAGAAAATATTTGATGAACTACGACAACACTGCCACGTTGATCCGTTGGAAATCCTCAACAGGTGTCCGATTTTAAACCATGGCAGATTCACCTCCCCTAGACTCCACTCCTCCACAGTCCCATTGCTTCATTCTACTAGTCAATGTCTGCAGTGCTGCTCGCCGAGTCTCCCTTCTAAACGATCGAATCAACCTCGCCGAGTCTCCCTTCTAAACGATCGAATCAACCTCGCCGAGTCTCCCTTCTAAACGATTGAATCAACCTCGCCGAGTCTCTAAACGATCGAATCAACCTCGCCGAGTCTCCCTTCTAACCGATCGAATCAACCTCGCCGAGTCTCCCTTCTAACCGATCGAATCAACCTCGCCGAGTCTCCCTTCTAAACGATCGAATCAACCTCGCCAAGTCTCCCTTCTAAACGATCGAATCAACCTCGCCGAGTCTCCCTTCTAACCGATCGAATCAACCTCGCCGAGTCTCCCTTCTAAACGATCGAATCAACCTCGCCGAGTCTCCCTTCTAAACGATCGAATCAACCTCGCCGAGTCTCCCTTCTAAACGATTGAATCAACCTCGCCAAGTCTCTAAACGATCGAATCAACCTCGCCGAGTCTCCCTTCTAACCGATCGAATCAACCTCGCCGAGTCTCCCTTCTAAACGATCGAATCAACCTCGCCGAGTCTCCCTTCTAAACAATCGAATCAACCTCTCCGAGTCTCTAAACGATCGAATCAACCTCGCCGAGTCTCCCTTCTAAACGATCGAATCAACCTCGCCGAGTCTCTAAACGATCGAATCAACCTCGCCGAGTCTCTAAACGATCGAATCAACCTCGCCGAGTCTCCCTTCTAAACGATCGAATCAACCTCGACGAGTCTCTAAACGATCGAATCAACCTCGCCGAGTCTCTAAACGATCAAATCAACCTCGCCGAGTCTCTAAACGATCGAATCAACCTCGCCGAGTCTCCCTTCTAAACGATCGAATCAACCTCGACGAGTCTCTAAACGATCGAATCAACCTCGCCGAGTCTCTAAACGATCAAATCAACCTCGACGAGTCTCTAAACGATCGAATCAACCTCGCCGAGTCTCTAAACGATCAAATCAACCTCGCCGAGTCTCTAAACGATCAAATCAACCTCGACGAGTCTCTAAACGATCGAATCAACCTCGACGTGACCCGTTAGATTCAGGAACTTAAACCTAATTAGTCAAATAAAATGCCTCGACATTAAACTGGAACTGACAGTTATTATTTTAGTTAGTTTTGGAGTCAAAGATGGTTTCGGTTGTTTTGTTTGTTCATTTAAATCTTTATTTTTTCATTGGTTTTGGTTGATCTATAATAACCTTGTTACACACACAGTCACACACACAGTCACACACACAGTCACACACACAGTCACACACACAGTCACACACACAGTCACACACACAGTCACACACACAGTCACACAGTCTCACACACAGTCACACAGTCTCACACACAGTCACACACACAGTCACACAGTCTCACAGTCACACACACAGTCACACACACAGTCACACAGTCTCACACACAGTCACACAGTCACACACACAGTCACACACACAGTCACACAGTCTCACACACAGTCACACAGTCTCACACACAGTCACACAGTCACACACAGTCACACAGTCACACACACAGTCACACAGTCACACAGTCACACAGTCACACAGTCACACACACAGTCACACAGTCTCACACACAGTCACACAGTCACACACACAGTCACACAGTCTCACACACAGTCACACAGTCTCACACACAGTCACACAGTCACACACAGTCACACAGTCACACAGTCACACACACAGTCACACAGTCTCACACACAGTCACAGTCTCACACACAGTCACACAGTCTCACACACAGTCACACAGTCTCACACACAGTCACACAGTCACACACACAGTCACACAGTCTCACACACAGTCACACAGTCTCACACACAGTCTCACACACAGTCTCACAGTCTCACACACAGTCACACAGTCTCACACACAGTCACACAGTCACACAGTCTCACACACAGTCACACAGTCACACAGTCACACAGTCTCACACACAGTCACACAGTCTCACACACAGTCTCACACACAGTCTCACACACAGTCTCACAGTCTCACACACAGTCACACAGTCACACAGTCACACAGTCTCACACACAGTCTCACACACAGTCTCACAGTCACACACACAGTCACACAGTCACACACACAGTCACACAGTCTCACACACAGTCACACAGTCTCACACACAGTCTCACAGTCTCACACACAGTCACACAGTCACACAGTCACACAGTCTCACACACAGTCACACAGTCTCACACACAGTCTCACACACAGTCTCACAGTCTCACACACAGTCACACAGTCACACAGTCACACAGTCTCACACACAGTCACACAGTCTCACACACAGTCACACAGTCACACAGTCTCACACACAGTCACACAGTCTCACAGTCACACAGTCACACAGTCACACAGTCTCACACACAGTCACACAGTCTCACACACAGTCACACAGTCACACACAGTCACACAGTCTCACACACAGTCACACAGTCTCACACACAGTCACACAGTCTCACAGTCACACACACAGTCACACACACAGTCACACAGTCACACACACAGTCACACAGTCACACAGTCACACAGTCTCACACACAGTCACACAGTCTCACACACAGTCACACAGTCACACACACAGTCACACAGTCACACAGTCACACACACAGTCACACAGTCACACAGTCACACACACAGTCACACAGTCTCACACACAGTCACACAGTCTCACACACAGTCACACAGTCTCACACACAGTCACACAGTCACACACACAGTCACACAGTCACACAGTCACACAGTCACACACACAGTCACACAGTCACACACACAGTCACACAGTCACACACACAGTCACACAGTCTCACACACAGTCACACAGTCTCACACACAGTCACACAGTCACACACACAGTCACACAGTCACACACACAGTCACACAGTCTCACACACAGTCACACAGTCTCACACACAGTCACACAGTCTCACACACAGTCACACAGTCTCACACACAGTCACACAGTCTCACACACAGTCACACACACAGTCACACAGTCTCACACACAGTCACACAGTCTCACACACAGTCTCACACACAGTCACACAGTCTCACACACAGTCACACACACAGTCTCACACACAGTCACACAGTCTCACACACAGTCACACACAGTCACACAGTCTCACACACAGTCACACAGTCTTACACTCAGACACACAGTCTCAAACACAGTCTCACACACAGTCACACAGTCTCACACACAGTCACACAGTCTCACACACAGTCACACAGTCTCACACACAGTCACACAGTCTCACACACAGTCACACAGTCTCACACAGTCACACAGTCTCACACACAGTCACACAGTCACACACACAGTCACACAGTCTCACACACAGTCACACAGTCTCACACACAGTCACACAGTCACAGTCTCACACACAGTCACACAGTCTCACACACAGTCACACAGTCTCACACACAGTCACACAGTCTCACACACAGTCACACAGTCTCACACACAGTCACACAGTCTCACACACAGTCACACAGTCTCACACACAGTCACACACACAGTCACACAGTCTCACACACAGTCACACAGTCTCACACACAGTCACACAGTCTCACACAGTCTCACACACAGTCACACAGTCTCACACACAGTCACACAGTCACACAGTCTCACACACAGTCACACAGTCTCACACACAGTCACACAGTCTCACACACAGTCACACAGTCTCACACACAGTCACACACACAGTCACACACACAGTCACACACACAGTCACACACACAGTCTCACACACACAGTCACACACACAGTCACACACACACAGTCACACACACACAGTCACACACACAGTCACACACAGTCACACACACAGTCTCACACACAGTCTCACACACAGTCTCACACACAGTCACACACACAGTCTCACACACACACAGACTCACACACACACATACAGTCTCACACACACACAGTCTCACATACACACAGTCTCACATACACACAGTCTCACATACACACAGTCACACAGTCTCACACACACACAGTCTCACACACACACAGTCTCACACACACACACACAGTCTCACACACACACACACAGTCTCACACACACACACACAGTCTCACACACACACACAGTCTCACACACACACACAGTCTCACACACACACACACAGTCACACACACACAGTCACACACAGTCACACACACACACACACACAGTCACACACACACAGTCTCTCACACACACACAGTCTCACACACACAGTCTCACACACACACACACAGTCTCACACACACACACACAGTCTCACACACACACACAGTCACACACACAGTCACACACACAGTCACACACACACAGTCACACACACAGTCTCACACACAGTCTCACACACAGTCTCACACACAGTCTCACACACAGTCTCACACACACACATACAGTCTCACACACACACAGTCTCACATACACACAGTCTCACATACACACAGTCTCACATACACACAGTCTCACATACACACAGTCACACAGTCTCACACACACACAGTCTCACACACTGTCACACACACACACAGTCTCACACACACACAGTCTCACACACACACAGTCTCACACACACACAGTCTCACACACACACACAGTCTCACACACACACACAGTCTCACACACACACACAGTCTCACACACACACACAGTCACACACACACACACACAGTCACACACACACAGTCTCTCACACACACACAGTCTCACACACACACACACGGTCCGGCTCTTTCAACAGCGTGTCATCAGAAGTGTTATGGAGCTTCCTCCTGTGTAATGTCTGGTCTCCACGGGCAACGGTCCAATCATTCCCTCGTAGAAAGCACTGGGCTGGGATTGGATCGATTAAGAAGAGAGGAGGAGGAGGAGCATAGGTAGAGGTGAGAAAGAGACGAAGGATTAAACTATATCCATGTCAGCTGGCGAGGTTAGAGGACACGGAGCTCTGAAGATGAAACATAGATATGAGACAGAGACAGAGACAGAGAGACAGACAGACAGAGAGTGAGAGAGTGAGAGAGTCTGTGTAAAGATGAAAGTCAGCCTACATGACGGTGTCGCTATCGGGCGGGGTTAGCTTATCATGGCCTCTTTAGAGAAAGCAACTGACGAGTCAATGGAAACTGGCCCGCTCTCCAACTGGCCCGCTCTCCGGTGTTGTCCGTCACCTCTCTGTAGCAGAGCTGTGTGAGTCATTACCGGTGTTGTCTGTCACCTCTCCGTAGCAGAGCTGTGTGAGTCATTACCGGTGTTGTCTGTCACCTCTCCATAGCAGAGCTGTGTGAGTCATTACCGGTGTTGTCCCTGTCACCTCTCCGTAGCAGAGCTGTGTGTCATTACCAGTGTTGTCCCTGTCACCTCTCTGTAGCAGAGCTGTGTGAGTCATTACCAGTGTTGTCCCTGTCACCTCTCCGTAGCAGAGCTGTGTGAGTCATTACCGGTGTTGTCCCTGTCACCTCTCTGTAGCAGAGCTGTGTGAGTCATTACCGGTGTTGTCCCTGTCACCTCTCTGTAGCAGAGCTGTGTGAGTCATTACCGGTGTTGTCCCTGTCACCTCTCCGTAGCAGAGCTGAGTGAGTCACGGCGTTGGACGGCAGGGATGTCCTTGTCCCATCATGCTCTAGCGACTCCTGTGGCAGGACGCGCCCATTGGTGAGGCTTCCGGGTTAAGTGGACATTGTGTCAAGAAGCAGTGCAGCTTGGTTAGGTTGTGTTTCCGGTTGAGTCACCTGCGTCACCAAGGGTGCATAATGCATCACCAAGGGTGCTTAACGCATCACCAAGGGTGCTTAACGCATCACCAAGGGTGCATAATGCATCACCAAGGGTGCTTAACGCATCACCAAGGGTGCATAACGCATCACCAAGGGTGCATAACGCATCACCAAGGGTGCTTAATGCATCACCAAGGGTGCATAACGCATCACCAAGGGTGCTTAACACGTCACCAAGGGTGCTTAACGCATCACCAAGGGTGCTTAACACGTCACCAAGGGTGCATAACGCATCACCAAGGGTGCTTAACGCGTCACCAAGGGTGCTTAACGCATCACCAAGGGTGCATAACGCGTCACCAAGGGTGCTTAACGCGTCACCAAGGGAGCTTAACGCATCACCAAGGGTGCATAACGCATCACCAAGGGAGCTTAACGCGTCACCAAGGGTGCTTAACGCATCACCAAGGGTGCATAACGCATCACCAAGGGTGCTTAACGCATCACCAAGGGTGCATAACGCATCACCAAGGGTGCATAACGCGTCACCAAGGGAGCTTAACGCGCCACCAAGGGTGCTTAACGCATCACCAAGGGAGCTTAACGCGTCACCAAGGGTGCATAACGCATCACCAAGGGTGCATAATGCATCACCAAGGGAGCTTAACGCGTCACCAAGGGAGCTTAACGCGTCACCAAGGGTGCTTAACGCGTCACCAAGGGTGCTTAACGCATCACCAAGGGTGCATAATGCATCACCAAGGGAGCTTAACGCGTCACCAAGGGTGCTTAACGCATCACCAAGGGAGCTTAACGCGTCACCAAGGGTGCTTAACGCATCACCAAGGGTGCATAATGCATCACCAAGGGAGCTTAATGCATCACCAAGGGTGCATAATGCATCACCAAGGGTGCTTAACGCATCACCAAGGGTGCTTAATGAGTCACCCATGTCATCAAGGGCGCTTCCCAAATGGCACCCTATTCCCTACATGCACACTACTTCTCAAAAGTCTAAAGTAGTGCACTATATTAACCTTTCTGATCTCCCCATCCCGGATCCGGGTTCGTGAATACAGACTCAAGCTCATTACCATAACGCAACGTTAACTATTCATGAAAATCGCAAATGAAATGAAATAAATATGCTAGCTCTCAAGCTTAGCCTTTTGTTAACAACACTGTCATCTCAGATTTTCAAAATATGCTTCTCAACCATTGCAAAACAAGCATTTGTGTAACAGTATTGATGGCTAACGTAGCATTTAGCATTAGCATTCAGCTGGCAACATTTACACAAAAAAACAGAAAAGCATTCAAAAAAATCATTTACCTTTGAAGAACTTCAGATGTTTTCAATGAGGAGACTCTCAGATAGCAAATGTTCAGTTTTTCCTGAAAGATTATTTGTTTAGGACAAATCGCTCCGTTTTCTGCGTCACGTTTAGCTATGAAAAAACCCCTGTATCCAGGATTGTGTAAATCTATCAGCAAGCTCATTAGCATAACACAACGTTAACTATTTATGAAAATCGCAAATGAAATGAAATAAATATGCCATCTCTCAAGCTTAGCCTTTTGTAAACAACACTGTCATCTCAGATTTTCAAAATATGCTTCTCAACCATAGGAAAACAATAATTTGTGTAAAAGTAGCTAGCTAGAGTTAGCATTTCGCGTTAGCATTTAGCGTTAGCATTAGCGTTAGCATCCAGCACGCAACATTAACAAAAACATAAAAGCCTTCAAATAAAATCATTTACCTTTGAAGAACTTCTGATGTTTTCAATGAGGATACTCTCAGTTAGATAGCAGATGCTCAGTTTTTCCAAAAAGATTCCTTGTGTATTAGAAATAGCTCCGTTTTATACATCACATTTGGCTACCAAAAAAAATCCATGAATTCAGTCCTCAAAACGCAAACTTTTTTCCAAATTAACTCCATAATATCGACTGAAAACATGGCAAACGTTGTTTAGAATCAATCATCAAGGTGTTTTTCACATATCTCTTCATTGATACATCGTTCTTGGACACATGCTTTCTCCCCTGAATCAAATGGTAAAGTGGAAGCAGCTGGCAATTGCGCACCGAATTCGACGCAGGACACCAGGCGGACACTTGGAAAATGTAGTCTCTTATGGTCAATCTTCCAATGATATGCCTACAAATACGTCACAATGCTGCTAAGACCTTGGGCGAACGACAGAAAGTGTAGGCTCATTCGTTGCGCAATCACAGCCATATAAGGAGAGAATGGAAAACAGAGCTTCAGAAATTCTGCTAATTCCTGGGTGATGCATCATCTTGGTTTCGCCTGTAGAATGAGTTCTGGGGCACTTACAGACAAAATCTTTGCAGATTCTGAAACTTCAGAGTGTTTTCTTTCCAAAACTGTCAAGAATATGCATAGTCGAGCATCTTTTCGTGACAAAATATCACGCTTAAAACGGGAACGTTTTTTATCCAAAAATGAAATAGCGCCCCTAGAGCTCTAACAGGTTAAAGTTGCCATTTAGGAATCAACCCATTTCAGCAAGTCAATCTTCTAAGGCAGCAGCACACAGAGCCGCCACACAGAGCCGCCACACAGAGCCAGCCACACAGAGCCAGCCACACAGAGCCAGCCACACAGAGCCAGCCACACAGAGCCAGCCACACAGAGCCAGCCACACAGAGCCAGCCACACAGAGCCAGCCACACAGAGCCGCCACACAGAGCCAGCCACACAGAGCCAGCCACACAGAGCCAGCCACACAGAGCCAGCCACACAGAGCCAGCCACACAGAGCCAGCCACACAGAGCCAGCCACACAGAGCCAGCCACACAGAGCCAGCCACACAGAGTCAGGTAAATCCCGGGTGACATTTTCTTTCAGGATTTGACTCGAATGTCACCCTATTCCCTACATAGTGCCCTAATTGTAACCAGAGCCCTATGGGCCATAGAACAGTAAACCCTTACAGGAAATAGGATTCCGTTTGGAACGTCAGACACAACAGTTCCGTTGCCGAGGGAGACAAGCTTTTTAAATCCTCCCCCACCGGAACACTAGGTCAGAGGTCAGAGAGAGAGAAAGAAAGAAAAAAAAAAAAAAACAACAGACATCTTTTATGAAACTTTATAATTGGATGTTCTGTTGAGGACAACAGAATGAGTTGAAGAGGTTCTCTGTCCGTTGGATGGGTCTTGACGAACGGGATATTCTCTACTTTTAAAAGTGAAAGATGAAAAAAAAAAATGTCTACGAAGGCACCGTAACCCGAGAGTCTGTGGAATGAACACCTTTTGTCGTCGTCCTGACTAACAAACGTAACTGTCCGCATGACCAGGAAGCTTCCTAAGACCCGAGTTTGGGGTTTTATGGAGTACAGGGACAGAAAAAAATGGGACGACGAGACCAAGAGATGTTGTCACTGTAATTGGATGTTCCTTTGAATGAAATGGTCTCTTCTTTTGAAGAGAGGAAAGGTATTAAAATACCCACCATGCACCTCACCTCACCTCACCTCACACGGAAAAAACGAAACGGTGTCAGTCTGCAGGACCAGGAAGCGTCAGAGACGTCGTGAAGCGTACAAACGTTTAATACCAAGGTATAAAAAAAACCACAATGCACCTCACCTCAGTTTAATACCAAGCTGATGTAAAAACGTGATGCCGTGTTGAAATACCACAGTCCTGAATGTCCTCGAATCCCGTAGAGACAACTGCATTTACCGGGACTCCTGACATTCATGCCCACTATGTGAACACCCTACTACGGCCCTCTATCAGTGGGGGTGTTGAAATACCACAATCCTGAATGTCCCCGAATCCCGTAGAGACAACTGCATTTACCGGGACTCCTGACATTCATGCCCACTATGTGAACACCCTACTACGGCCCTCTATCAGTGGGGGTGTTGAAATACCACAATCCTGAATGTCCCCGAATCCCGTAGAGACAACTGCATTTACCGGGACTCCTGACATTCATGCCCACTATGTGAACACCCTACTACGGCCCTCTATCAGTGGGGGTGTTGAAACACCACAGTCCTGAATGTCCTCGAATCCCGTAGAGACAACTGGGATCTGTGGAATTACAAGCTAAGAGAAGGAAATGGAGCCCACTTAAAAACAACTGACTCTGTGTCTGTGTGTGTGTGTGTGTGTGTGTGTGTGTGTGTGTGTGTGTGTGTGTGTGTGTGTGTGTGTGTTCCATTATTGACTCTAGTCTGTATTTCCCCCTATCACACCTCCCTGAGGGCGGTCAGAAAACAGGAAGTACCGGTATGTATTTTGAATGTGAAACTGTCAGTATGTCTGACTCTAAGAACATGCCCTGCAGCAACATAACATAACGTACCATCCTCATATTCTCAAATACACACACAGAGAGACAGAGAGAGACAGAGAGAGAGAGAGAGAGAGCGAGAGAGAGAGAGAGAGACAGAGAGAGAGACAGGAGACAGAGAGACAGAGAGAGACAGAGAGAGAGACAGACAGAGAGACAGACAGAGAGAGAGAGACACACACACACACACACACACACACACAGACACCTCATCCATCCCCTACCATCATCTTCTCGAATAGGCCCAGTATCTCCTGTTCTGAGGTGATCTTGGAGGACAGTTCCTCAAACTCAGCGGAGGAGGAAGACCATTCAGACGAGGAGGAGTGTTTGACGTGAGGGAGGTGAGGACGCTCTTTCTTACTGCCCGGGATACGGATACTGGCGAACCTGTCCATCTGAGGAACACACAGACAGGGACAAGAGAGGCCAGTCATTAAAAAAGCCCAAAATGTTCTCATAAAACAAGGTTACGGACCACATTAACAAAGACCTACTGACAGACTAAGCTGTCGTTAGACACATCGAGGTCGAAGGTTAACACTGGCCTGATGGTTAACAACGGGTGTTAGTGAAGCTGTTGTTGGTCCCCCTCTTTCTACCCGGTACCCCCCCCCCCCCCCTACCCGGTCCCCCCCCCCTCTCTACCCGGACCCCCCCCCCCCCCCCCCTACCCGGTCCCCCCCCCCTCTCTACCCGGACCCCCCCCCCCCACTCCTCTACCCGGTCCCCCCCCTCTCTACCCGGTCCCCCCCCCTCTCTACCCGGTCTCCCCCCCTCTCTACCCGGTCTCCCCCCCTCTCTACCCGGTCTCCCCCTTCTCTACCCGGTACCCCCCTTCTCTACCGGTACCCACCTCCTCTACCCCCCCCCCTACCAGGCCCCCCTCTCTACCAGTCACAATTTCTAAAATAGACAAATCACAGAAAACGCACAAGTTTTGTCATGTTAAAACAGTTGGGTTTTTTTAGCCTGTGGGACTTTGGTTTGACCTGTGGGACTTTGGTCTGACCTGTGGGACTTTGGTCTGACCTGTGGGACTTTGGTCTGACCTGTGGGACTTTGGTCTGACCTGTGGGACTTTGGTCTGACCTGTGGGACCACTCGTCAACGTGTCTGCTAGGAATATAGACATTCTACCAGCCAATGACAAACTGGACCAGCATTCGGCTGGTGGCTGGTGTTCATTTCCCTTCCCTGATATGTTAGCAGAAGGAGATGAGGGTAAAATGGCTGCTGTTCATTTCCCTTCCCTGATGTGTTAGCAGAAGGAGATGAGGGTGACATGGTTGTTTTTCAGGCTGTCATGTAGTTAGTTTTCAGTCTTGTCGTATCATTATTGTCCGAGCAGAAGAAGCACGCAGGGCCTGATGCTGGCTGACCAACAACAGACCAGATGCATCAGGCGTGGGGTTGTTGGTTCCATTTAAGCGTCAGACAGACAGACTCTCTTCATCCAACTCCCTCTGAAGTCTGGCTAATGTACATCAGTCGTACTAAGTACAACAACCCTAAAGCCCACCACTATCAGTCACCCCATCTGTCTCTACTAGAGAGCACTCAACGCTGTGCCGCGCGTGTGTGTGTGTGTGCCGTGTGTGTGTGTTACACTCAAATACCCTACATTACAAGACAGAGACAGCAGCCATGACCCCCAAACTATAATACTACACTATAACACTTAGTGACCCCATAATACACTATAACACTTAGTGACCCACAATACACTATAACACTTAGTGACCCACATAATACACTATAACACTTGGTGACCCACAATACACTATAACACTTAGTGACCCCCATAATACACTATAACACTTAGTGACCCCCATAATAATACACTATAACACTTAGTGACCCCCATAATACACTATAACACTTAGTGACCCCCATAATAATACACTATAACACTTAGTGACCCACATAATAATACACTATAACACTTGGTGACCCACAATACACTATAACACTTAGTGACCCACATAATAATACACTATAACACTTGGTGACCCACAATACACTATAACACTTAGTGACCCACAATACACTATAACACTTAGTGACCCACATAATAATACACTATAACACTTAGTGACCCCCATAATACACTATAACACTTAGTGACCCCATAATAATACACTATAAAACTTAGTGACCCCATAATACCACACTATAACACTTAGTGACCCCATAATAATACACTATAAAACTTAGTGACCCCATAATACTACACTAGAACACTTAGTGACTACATAATACCACACTATAACACTTAGTGACTACATAATACCACACTATAACACTTAGTGACCCCATAATAATACACTATAACACTTAGTGACCCCATAATAATACACTATAACACTTAGTGACCCCATAATAATACACTATAAAACTTAGTGACCCCATAATACTACACAATAACACTTAGTGACTACATAATACCACACTATAACACTTAGTGACCCCATAATACTACACTATAACACTTAGTGACCCTCATAATACACTATAACACTTAGTGACCCCATAATACTACACTATATCACTTAGTGACCTTCATAATACACTATAACACTTAGTGACCCTCATAATACACTATAACACTTAGTGACCCCCATAATACACTATAACACTTAGTGACCCCATAATACACTATAACACTTAGTGACCCTCATAATACACTATAACACTTAGCGACCCCATAATACTACACTATAACACTTGGTGACCCACAATACACTATAACACTTAGTGACCCACATAATAATACACTATAACACTTAGTGACACCATAATAATACACTATAACACTTAGTGACCCTATTATACACTATACCACTTAGTGACCCCATAATCCACTATAACACTTAGTGACCCCATAATACTACACTATAACACTTGGTGACCCCCATAACACACTATAACACTTAGTGACCCACAAAACACTATAACACTTAGTGACCCACATAATAATACACTATAACACTTGGTGACCCACAATACACTATAACACTTAGTGACCCACATAATAATACACTATAACGCTTGGTGACCCACAATACACTATAACACTTAGTGACCCACATAATAATACACTATAACACTTAGTGACCCCATAATAATACACTATAACACTTAGTGACCCTATTATACACTACACCACTAAGTGACCCCATAATACTACACTATAACACTTGGTGACCCCCATAATACACTATAACACTTAGTGACCCCATAATAATACACTATAACACTTAGTGACCCCATAATAATACACTATAACACTTAGTGACCCCCATAATACACTATAACACTTAGTGACCCTATAATAATACACTATAAAACTTAGTGACCCCATAATACTACACTATAAAACTTAGTGACCCCATAATATACTATAACACTTAGTGACCCCATAATACTACACTATAACACTTAATGACCCCATAATACACTATAACACTTAGTGACCCACAATACACTATAACACTTAGTGACCCACATAATAATACACTATAACACTTGGTGACCCACAATACACTATAACACTTAGTGACCCACATAATAATACACTATAACACTTAGTGACACCATAATAATACACTATACCACTTAGTGACCCCATAATACTACACTATAACACGTGGTGACCCCCATAACGCACTATAACACTTAGTGACCCCATAATAATACACTATAACACTTAGTGACTACATAATACCACACTATAACACTTAGTGACCCCATAATACTACACTATAACACTTAGTGACCCCATAATACTACACTATAACACTTAGTGACCCCATAATACTACACTATAACACTTAGTGACCCAATAATACTACACTATAACACTTAGTGACCCCATAATACACTATAACACTTAGTGACCCCATAATACACTATAACACTTAGTGACCCCATAATAATACACTATAAAACTTAGTGACCCCATAATACTACACTATAACACTTAGTGACCCCATAATAATACACTATAACACTTAGTGACCCCATAATACTACACTATAACACTTAGTGACCCCATAATACTACACTATAACACTTAGTGACCCCATAATACTACACTATAACACTTAGTGACCCCATAATACTACACCATAACACTTAGTGACCCCATAATACTACACTATAACACTTAGTGACCCCCATAATACACTATAACACTTAGTGACCCCATAATACTACACTATAACACTTAGTGACTACATAATATCACACTATAACACTTAGTGACCCCATAATACTACACTAACACTTAGTGACCCCATAATACCACACTATAACACTTAGTGACCCCATAATACTACACTATAACACTTAGTGACCCCCATAATACACCATAACACTTAGTGGCCCCATAATAATGCACTATAACACTTAGTGACCCACTAAGTACCCTGACAATATGATAACTCACCATAACACTGTAGTAAGACTGGATGGCTGGAAGGATTGAAACCCTTTAGAGTGTGTTTTTCCCTCTTCGCTCTGTACATCGTCAGCATCTCTATTGGCTGTACAATAGGCCTCCATTATTAACAGTCTCTGTTCTCTTTCTGTTCATATACTCAGTGTGTGTTTGTTTGGAGTCAAGCATCTCTATTGGCTGTACAATAGGCCTCCATTATTAACAGACTCTGTTCTCTTTCTGTTCATATACTCAGTGTGTGTTTGTTTGGAGTCAAGCATCTCTATTGGCTGTATAATAGGCCTCCATTATTAACAGTCTGTTTTCTTTCCGTTTATCCTCCTGTTTATCGTCAGTGTGTGTTGGAATCAAGCGCTAGTGTTTGAACTGGGGGTTTTAGCAGCGTTGTTCGCTCTGCAGGAAACAGAGCCGTGATCACTGCCTCTGATTAGACGATTCTGTTTCCACTCCCCTCGGCACAAGCAGACAAAGATCGTCGTCAAAGCCAATCGATTCACAAGATGGGATAAAAGATGAAAAGGATAGCGAAGATTATAGAAAATTACATGGATATAACTAAATTGAGGGAGGGAGGGAGGGAGGGAGGGAGGGATGTAATTCCAGTAGCATTTCAAGGCCGGCGATGATGGAGTCGTAGCCAGTGGACTGTCAGCGGATTGGATGGGGCTGGCTCAGCGTCAGCGGACTGGATGGGGCTGGCTCAGCGTCAGCGGACTGGATGGGGCTGGCTCAGCGTCAGCGGATTGGATCGGGCTGGCTCAGCGTCAGCGGATTGGATCGGGCTGGCTCAGCGTCAGCGGATTGGATCGGGCTGGCTCAGCGTCAGCGGATTGGATCGTGCTGGCTCAGCGTCACCTGCTGCACTGTGTTGCGCAGAAAGACGCTGTTGGGGACAACGGATCAACAATACATGTATCTACTACGGTCCCCCTCCCTTCCCATTATTAAATAGCAGTCACGTGGAACAGTACAGACCTAACAGGGGACAGGGTCTGACAGAGAGCCGGGCTAGAAGCAGAACATTCAGACAAATTGTTGAATCTGTCCTCAACAAATTGTATTAGGCTACACGGGGAGTTGACATCTTCACCGTTTTAAAATGTCTTCGCTGTCAAGAACAGCTGTTCAATCATTTAGCTTTCCTCGGTTGCTTCCCAAACGGCACCCTATTACCTGAATACTGTAGTGCACGACTTTTGGACCAGAGCCTTACTATGAGCCTAGGGTCAAAAGTAGGGCACTACATAGGGAATAGGGTGCCATTTGAACTCATGAACCACTGTGACCGCCGACTACCAAATTTTATGTCATGCTTCCCCTCCAGCAGGACATGACATGATATGGGAGGGTCCACTCCACTGTCAGGCTTCACCTCCAGCAGGACAAGACATGACATGGGAAGGGTCCACTCCACTGTCAGGCTTCACCTCCAGCAGGACAGGATATGGGAAGGGTCCCCTCCACTGTCAGGCTTCACCTCCAGCAGGACAGGACATGATACGGGAAGGGTCCACTCCACTGTCAGGCTTCACCTCCAGCAGGACATGACATGATATGGGAGGGTCAACTCCACTGTCAGGCTTCACCTCCAGCAGGACATGACATGATATGGGAGGGTCCACTCCACTGTCAGGCTTCACCTCCAGCAGGACATGACATGATATGGGAAGGGTCCACTCCACTGTCAGGCTTCACCTCCAGCAGGACAGGACATGATATGGGAAGGGTCCACTCCACTGTCAGGCTTCACCTCCAGCAGGACAGGACATGATATGGGAAGGGTCCACTCCACTGTCAGGCTTCACCTCCAGCAGGACAGGACATGATATGGGAGGGTCCACTCCACTGTCAGGCTTCACCTCCAGCAGGACATGACATGATATGGGAAGGGTCCACTCCACTGTCAGGCTTCACCTCCAGCAGGACAGGACATGATATGTGAAGGGTCCACTCCACTGTCAGGCTTCACCTCCAGCAGGACAGGACGTGATATGGGAAGGGTCCACTCCACTGTCAGGCTTCCCCTCCAACAGGACAGGATATGGGAGGGTCCACTCCACTGTCAGGCTTCACCTCCAGCAGGACAAGACATGACATGGGAAGGGTCCACTCCACTGTCAGGCTTCCCCTCCAACAGGACATGATATGGGAAGGGTCCACTCCACTGTCAGGCTTCACCTCCAGCAGGACAAGACATGATATGGGAAGGGTCCACTCCACTGTCAGGCTTCACCTCCAGCAGGACAAGACATGATATGGGAAGGGTCCACTCCACTGTCAGGCTTCACCTCCAGCAGGACAAGACATGATATGGGAAGGGTCCACTCCACTGTCAGGCTTCACCTCCAGCAGGACAAGACATGATATGGGAAGGGTCCACTCCACTGTCAGGCTTCACCTCCAGCAGGACAGGACATGGGAAGGGTCCACTCCACTGTCAGGCTTCACCTCCAGCAGGACAGGACATGATATGGGAAGGGTCCACTCCACTGTCAGGCTTCACCTCCAGCAGGACAAGACATGATATGGGAAGGGTCCACTCCACTGTCAGGCTTCACCTCCAGCAGGACAGGACATGATATGGGAAGGGTCCACTCCACTGTCAGGCTTCACCTCCAGCAGGACAGGACATGATATGGGAGGGTCCACTCCACTGTCAGGCTTCACCTCCAACAGGACAGGACATGATATGGGAAGGGTCCACTCCACTGTCAGGCTTCACCTCCAGCAGGACAGGACATGACATGGGAAGGGTCCACTCCACTGTCAGGCTTCACCTCCAGCAGGACAGGACATGGGAAGGGTCCACTCCACTGTCAGGCTTCACCTCCAGCAGGACAGGACATGGGAAGGGTCCACTCCACTGTCAGGCTTCACCTCCAGCAGGACAAGACATGACATGGGAAGGGTCCACTCCACTGTCAGGCTTCACCTCCAGCAGGACAGGACATGGGAAGGGTCCACTCCACTGTCAGGCTTCACCTCCAGCAGGACATGACATGATATGGGAAGGGTCCACTCCACTGTCAGGCTTCACCTCCAGCAGGACATGACATGATATGGGAAGGGTCCACTCCACTGTCAGGCTTCCCCTCCAACAGGACAGGATATGGGAGGGTCCACTCCACTGTCAGGCTTCACCTCCAGCAGGACATGACATGATATGGGAGGGTCCACTCCACTGTCAGGCTTCACCTCCAGCAGGACAAGACATGATATGGGAAGGGTCCACTCCACTGTCAGGCTTCACCTCCAGCAGGACAGGACAGGACATGGGAAGGGTCCACTCCACTGTCAGGTTTCACACTCAAACTGATCTGCATTTCCCAAACCCTGACTGACACCATATGCACTCTGTTAGACACTGGTCAATGGAAATGACATAGCAGTCAGGGTTCACGCAGGCAGGGGGGAGAGGCACGCGGGAGAGAGAGAGACGCGGGCAGGGGGAGAGAGAGACGCGGGCAGGGGGAGAGAGAGACGCGGGCAGGGGGAGAGAGAGAGACGCGGGCAGGGGGAGAGAGAGACGCGGGCAGGGGGAGAGAGAGACGCGGGCAGGGGGAGAGAGAGACGCGGACAGGGGGAGAGAGAGACGCGGACAGGGGGAGAGAGAGACGCGGACAGGGGGAGAGAGAGACGCGGGCAGGGGGAGAGAGAGACGCGGGCAGGGGGAGAGAGAGACGCGGGCAGGGGGAGAGAGAGACGCGGGCAGGGGGAGAGAGAGACGCGGGCAGGGGGAGAGAGAGACGCGGGCAGGGGGAGAGAGAGACGCGGGCAGGGGGAGAGAGAGACGCGGGCAGGGGGAGAGAGAGACGCGGGCAGGGGGAGAGAGAGACGCGGGCAGGGGGAGAGAGAGACGCGGGCAGGGGGAGAGAGACGCGGGCAGGGGGAGAGAGACGCGGGCAGGGGGAGAGAGAGATGCGGGCAGGGGGAGAGAGAGATGCGGGCGGGAGAGAGAGAGATGCGGGCGGGAGAGAGAGAGATGCGGGCGGGAGAGAGAGAGATGCGGGCGGGAGAGAGAGAGACGCGGGCAGGGGGAGAGAGAGACGCGGGCAGGAGGAGAGAGACGCGGGCGGGAGAGAGAGAGATGCGGGCGGGAGAGAGAGACCACTCCACTCCACTGTGGAGAGCGAGAGATGCGGGCGGGAGAGGGAGACGCGGGAGAGAGAGAGAGAGACGCGGGCGGGAGAGAGAGAGATGCGGGCGGGAGAGAGAGACCACTCCACTCCACTGTGGAGAGAGAGAGATGCGGGCGGGAGAGAGAGACGCGGGAGAGAGAGAGAGAGACGCGGGCGGGAGAGAGAGACGCGGGAGAGAGAGAGAGAGACGCGGGCGGGAGAGAGAGAGAGACGTGGCTAGAAGCAGGCAGGTGGGGAAGAATGCACCGCAGAGTGTCAGGAAGCATACAGCTCGTTACCGGAGACACACTGTAGAAACACTGCTTAGTTCGTACACACCACATGTTGTTAACAGAGACAGAGAGAGAGAGGAATGTGGGTTCGTGAGCCTCCGATGTTAGTCTGGTAATGGGAGCATCACTACTGTCGTCTGGAAACTGAACAAACATGCCATTAGTATAGAAAGAGAAGGAAAAGAATGAGGGTTAGGTACAATAGAACAGACCAGGTGACAGAGAGAGTGGGGAAGAGGGAGAGGCAAACAGGAGACTGAAATAGGTCTTACCATATCATCCTTCATGTTTTTAACCTGTAAATGCTAGAGGTGGGGGGGGGGGGGGAGAAAAATAAACAAATATCAGGATATGAAACTATTATATACACGCTGAAGAAGAAAAAAAACTATATACAAAATAAATATTTAGGGTCAAGATGATCAATCAAGTCAAAAGTGCGTATCATTTTTCAGTTTTCAGAGCAATCAAATCAGATCAAGGTGAGAACAACAGTTAAAAAGACAACATGTTTGCCGAGTTCATTAATATGTTGACCGTTAGCAGCACGGTGCTGAGTTAATTAATATGATGTCACTCCTCAGATCGTTAACAGCACGGTACCGAGTTAATTAATATGATGTCACTCCTCAGATCATTAACAGCACGGTGTTGAGTTAATTAATATGATGTCACTCCTCAGATCTTTAACAGCACGGTGCCGAGTTAATTAATATGATGTCACTCCTCAGATCATTAACAGCACGGTGCTGAGTTAATTAATGATGTCACTCCTCAGATCATTAACCTCTTTGATCTCTAGGGGCGCTATTTCATTTTTGGATAAAAAACGTTCCCGTTTTAAGCGCGATATTTTGTCACGAAAAGATGCTCGACTATGCATATTCTTGACAGTTTTTGAAAGAAAACACTCTGAAGTTTCAGAATCTGCAAAGATATTGTCTGTAAGTGCCCCAGAACTCATTCTACAGGCGAAACCAAGATGATGCATCAACCAGGAAATGAGCAGAATTTCTGAAGCTCTGTTTTCCATTGTCTCCTTATATGGCTGTGATTGCGCAAGGAATGAGCCTACACTTTCTGTCGTTCCCCCAAAGTGTTAGCAGCATTGTGACGTATTTGTAGGCATATCATTGGAAGATTGACCATAAGAGACTACATTTTCCAAGTGTCCGCCTGGTGTCCCTGCGTCGAAATTGGAGCGTAAAGCCAGGTGCAATTATTTTTCCATTTGAGAGCAAGGAGAAACCAGGCTTCCACGAAGGATATATCATTGAAGAGATATGTGGAAAAACACCTTGAGGATTGATTCTAAACCACGTTTGCCATGTTTCAGTCGATATTATGGAGTTAATTTGGAAAAAAGTTCGCGTTTTGAGGGCTGAATTTTCGTTTTTTTTTTTTTTTTTTTGGTAGCCAAATGTGATGTACAAAACGGCGCTATTTCTAATACACAAAGAATCTTTTTGGAAAAACGGAGCATCTGCTATCTAACTGAGAGGCTCCTCATTGAAAACATCAGAAGTTCTTCAAAGGTAAGTTATTTTATTTGAAGGCTTTACTTGTTTTTGTGATAGTTGCCTGCTAAATGCTAACGCTAATGCTAACGCTAAATGCTACGCTAGCTAGCTACTGTTACACAAATTATTGTTTTCCTATGGTTGAAAAGCATATTTTGAAAATCTGAGATGACAGTGTTGTTAACAAAAGGCTAAGCTTGAGAGCTAGCATATTTATTTCATTTCATTTGCGATTTTCATGAATAGTTAACGTTGCGTTATGGTAATGAGCTTAGGTCTATAAATAGAATCCCGGATCCGGGTTTGGTCGTCGCAACAGGTTAACAGCACGGTGCTGAGTTAATATGATGTCACTCCTCAGATCATTAACAGCACGGTGCTGAGTTAATATGATGTCACTCCTCAGATCATTAACAGCACGGTGCTGAGTTAATTAATATTATGTCACTCCTCAGATCATTAACAGCACGGTGCCGAGTTAATTAATATGATGTCACTCCTCAGATCATTAGCAGCACGGTGCTGAGTTAATTAATATGATGTCACTCCTCAGATCATTAGCAGCACGGTGCTGAGTTAATTAATATGATGTCACTCCTCAGATCATTAACAGCACGGTGCTGAGTTAATATGATGTCACTCCTCAGATCATTAGCAGCACGGTGCTGAGTTAATTAATATGATGTCACTCCTCAGATCGTTAACAGCACGGTGCTGAGTTAATTAATATGATGTCACTCCTCAGATCATTAACAGCACGGTGCTGAGTTAATTAATATGATGTCACTCCTCAGATCATTAACAGCACGGTGCTGAGTTAATTAATATGTCACTCCTCAGATCATTAACAGCACGGTGCCGAGTTAATTAATATGATGTCACTCCTCAGATCGTTAACAGCACGGTGCTGAGTTAATACGATATCACTCCTAGAACCGAGCCTAGAACCGAGCCCTGGAGAACACCAGCAGAGAGAACAGGAGGGCCTAGAACCGAGCCCTGGAGAGCACCAGCAGAGAGAACCAGAGAGGGCCTAGAACCGAGCCCTGGAGAACACCAGCAAAAAAGAACAGGAAGGCCTAGAACCGAGCCCTGGGGAACACCAGAGAGAGAACAGGAGAGGGCCAACAACCGAGCCCTGGGGAACACCTGTAATTAGGAGGACCAAGTTGTTTACAAAAAGCTGTTAAAGTCAAAGTAAAAACTAGAGAAACATCCACCAGGGCTCCAGAGCATTAATCTTGAACCCAGTTTTGTAGGATGAATAAGGCATGTAAATGTGGAGCTCTATTACCTGGCTGCTGTGAGCACAGAGGACATTCTCCGCTAGGTTAAACCCTGATTTCTCACTGGGCCCTGCAGAGTGTAAACGCTAGAGTCATATTCTCCTCGTGGGGGAAAGAGAACACAGGCGGAATTCAAAACTCCTTAACGCCAATTTGTCAGGACTGTGCTCAGGGTTTAGACTATGCTAGTGTGCTACAGAGACCGAGCCTCTGGTGTGCTATATAGAAAAATCAGGCAATCTAAAAAAAGACTAATCCTATTGTTGCCAATGTTCATCCTCTTGGCTTTTACTCAAAATACAATCCACTAATTGAGGCAAGGGAAATGGGTTCTCGTACAGAAAGAACAGAAGCAAACTAACTGGTATACAAAATAAATCTAAATAAAAAAACTCTGTTCCGCTGTTTTAAAATCCTGTTTGATTTCACCCCTGGGTCTTCAGTTGCACTTCATCTCATTCTGAGTGGAGTCTGGAATGAGACAGACACAGGCCCACACATGTAGAGACGAGGACATCCTACCCAAGACCATCCACTCATTAACTGAACAATTCCAGACGGAGGAGGTTTTCTTTTGTTTTCTAAACGACACTGTTAAAAAAAAGAAAAAAAAAGACTGGAACCAATCAACAACTTCCATCTGTGCATGAAAATATTGACAAGGGTAAAAAAAAGGTTACTATGGTTACTATGGTCACCTCGTGCTACAGCAGGAGGAGCTGAGCTACGCAGGAGAAAACCAGACGCCTCAATCAATACATCAGTACTATAATTACCATAACATCCACGAGGCAGAGCATAAAACATGTCAACCTGTCAATGCAGAACGCTAATGACTTTCTAGGATTAACATTTTACAACTTTCCATTTGGAAACAAACTACCGCTCACAAACTAGAGAGAGAGCGAGAGAACGAGCTAGAGCGAGAGCGAGCGAGAGAGCGAGAGAGCGAGAGAGAGCGAGCGAGAGCGAGCGAGAGAGAGCGAGCGAGAGAGCGAGCGAGAGAGCGAGCGAGAGAGCGAGCGAGAGAGAGCGAGCGAGAGAGCGAGCGAGAGAGCGAGCGAGAGAGAGCGAGAGAGAGAGAGCGAGAGAGAGAGAGCGAGAGAGAGAGAGAGCGAGAGAGCGAGAGAGCGAGAGAGCGAGAGAGAGAGAGCGACAGACAGAGAGACAGACAGAGAGACAGACAGAGAGACAGACAGAGAGAGAGAGAGGAAAGAAGGAGGGAGGGATAGATAGAAAAGCCTGCCAAGCCAGGCAGAGGCAGCACAGTACCCAAATGTAACATATTTCTCTCCCTCAGATCAATTCAACGATTAGCCCAGCGAGTTGAGGAAGAAATATGCGCATATATACATATGACAGGATAATTGGATGCATAATTATTGAACCTAAAAAAAAAGAAGGAAGGAGTAGTTTCTAACTCTTCGCTTCAGAACACCCACAACCTGACAATTTGCAAAGACGCAGTGTGTGTGTCCTCAATGGCACCCGACTCCCCCTACATAGTGCACTACTTTTGACCAGAACAGGGTGCTGTTTGGGAAGCTTACCGTAGCTCCGCCCAAAGCAAGACCTACTTCAGAACCACTAAAAAAAAAAAAAAAGACCCAAGGCAAGTTGTGACAGCAATTATGCATTCAAAGTCATTTTTTTTGTTGTCAACGATCGACTCGACACCGGGGTTTTCAGAATTTTGCTAGACGCAAATAACCATCACGTGAAAAATAATAATAATAATGTGTACACAATCGCTTTGACGCTTCTGACAGCTTTTGTAGTCAACTACTACACGTCGTCATCAAAGCTTCTCTTGGTCCCAAAGTTGGTCCATAATTAGAAAGTTAAACTACTGACGAGACAGAAAGTCCAACTGGGCAGCTTTCAAAGCGGTTTGGAACTATTCCCGAATACTCTACCTATTGGACACAAGAGGCTCTATCAGATCATAGAGAGGCTTGACGGGGAACCAATCAGATCATAGAGAGGCTTGACGGGGAACCAATCAGATCATAGAGGCTTGAAGGGAACCAATCAGATCATAGAGAGGCTTGAAGGGAACCAATCAGATCATAGAGAGGCTTGACGGGGAACCAATCAGATCATAGAGAGGCTTGACGGGGAACCAATCAGATCATAGAGATGCTTGAAGGGAACCAATCAGATCATAGAGAGGCTTGACGGGGAACCAATCAGATCATAGAGATGCTTGAAGGGAACCAATCAGATCATAGAGATGCTTGACGGGGAACCAATCAGATCATAGAGAGGCTTGAAGGGAACCAATCAGATCATAGAGAGGCTTGAAGGGAACCAATCAGCAGTTGAAACAATAAGAATCGGAACCACTGTCAAATTCCCAGACAAAGATGTTTGACCATCCCATCCGCGATATCAGAACCTAAAAACCACTCGTACTGGTCAGCTATAGTTCCCTTCATATTTGACGTTACTCAAACATCCAATTATTGGAGGCCAATATTGAGAGATGGTGAGGCTTGCCCTACGCATATGTGAAATGACATGATTAATGTATGTTTAGTGACCATGATAAGGATGCAGCTATGTAGGTTTAGGTCACGGGGTCCCCGACGTGTTTTGGCCCACAGCCCCATGTTGATATCTGAAAGGGAGATACCTAGTCAGTTGTACAGCCGACTTCACATAGATATGAACTGGCGAAAGTATACCATGACTTAAAAATGGTGCTTTCAAGAAATCTAAGAAAAATACGATGTCAAATCATGGCGTCAGTTTTCTACAGGTCTGAAAGTCGGAGTTCTAGAACGAGTCCGGGGTTCCAGAAAGAGAGTTCCAGAACGAGGCCAGAGTTCCAGAACGAGGCCAGGGTCATGACGATAGATGGAATATGAAAATGTATGTCATTTGGTGGTCAGGACGATAGATGTAATATGAGAATGTATGTCATTTGGTGGTCATGACGATAGATGGAATATGAGAATGTATGTCATTTGGTGGTCATGACGATAGATGGAATATGAGAATGTATGTCATTTGGTGGTCAGGACGATAGATGTAATATGAGAATGTATGTCATTTGGTGGTCAGGACGATAGATGTAATATGAGAATGTATGTCATTTGGTGGTCATGACGATAGATGGAATATGAGAATGTATGTCATTTGGTGGTCATGACGATAGATGGAATATGAAAATATATGTCGTTTTTGTTTTGTTATTAAAAGGTTAATAGATGACGTTATTACGAAAACATTGTGACTGGACTTTGTGCGGAAAATGTCCAAATCAAAGAGAATGTTTTGGTAAAGATGAAATGTGAAGTTAGTTGTCTAAAATTGGATTTGATTCAAATCTAGACTCTTGCCCTTAACTTGGTACGCCCAGAGAATTGCCCTAAAGGCGGTTACGCCCACTTCTGACCCGAGGGTATAAGCCCTGTGAGTTAAGAATTAACAGATCAGACTAATGACCTCAGAGAGCCAAGACACCCGTTTAACATCCCATCTAAAAGACGGCACCCTTACACAGGGCAATGTCCCCAATTCACTGCTCTGGGGCATATTTTCATTTATTAATTTTAGACCAGAGAGGAAAGAGTGCCTCCTACTGGCCCTCCAACACCACTTCCAGCAGCATCTGGTCTCCCATCCAGGGACTGACAAGGACCAACCCTGCTTAGTTTAAGAGGTAAGCCAACAGTGGGATGCAGGGTGGTACTGCTGGCATTGCAAACTAAAGCTGCTCCCTGTATAAAACGGGTCCCAATGGGCCCTGGTCAAATTACATTCTACTCCCTGTATAAAACAGGTTCTCAATGGGCCCTGGTCAAATTACATTCTACTACCTGTATAAAACAGGTTCTCAATGGGCCCTGGTCAAATTTCATTCTACTCCCTGTATAAAAACAGGTTCTCAATGGGCCCTGGTCAAATTTCATTCTACTCCCTGTATAAAACAAGTCCCTATTGGCCCTGGTCAAATTACATTCTAGAGACAGTCTCATCCCGGTCTCTAGCTGACAGAGAAGCCAATCTCATCCCGGTCTCTAGCTGACAGACTTTACCCAGAGAAGCCAGTCTCATCCCGGTCTCTAGCTGACAGACTTTACCCAGAGAAGCCAGTCTCATCCCGGTCTCTAGCTGACAGACTTTACCCAGAGAAGCCAGTCTCATCCCGGTCTCTAGCTGACAGACTTTACCCAGAGATGCCAGTCTCCTCCCGGTCTCTAGCTGACAGACTTTACCCAGAGACGCCAGTCTCATCCCGGTCTCTAGCTGACAGACTTTACCCAGAGAAGCCAGTCTCATCCCGGTCTCTAGCTGACAGACTTTACCCAGAGACGCCAGTCTCATCCCGGTCTCTAGCTGACAGACTTTACCCAGAGACGCCAGTCTCATCCCGGTCTCTAGCTGACAGACTTTACCCAGAGATGCCAGTCTCATCCCGGTCTCTAGCTGACAGACTTTACCCAGAGACGCCAGTCTCATCCCGGTCTCTAGCTGACAGACTTTACCCAGAGACGCCAGTCTCATCCCGGTCTCTAGCTGACAGACTTTACCCAGAGATGCCAGTCTCATCCCTGTCTCTAGCTGACAGACTTTACCCAGAGATGCCAGTATCATCCCGGTCTCTAGCTGAGTCTTAAATGACTGTGGGGTTTTGTCAAAAGTAACTACGTAGTGTAGGAAATTAAACAAGAAGTCAGTTGGGATGCAGACTCCACTCTCCGTCAGAGACACAAGATCTCCAACCAGTCTCTCCGAGGCCCACCGCCACCAGTCCTGGCCAACAAGACACTAAACAGACCCAAGGACTGAGAGAAGGAGAGGAGGGAGACGAACCAACTGCCTGATATCCATAAGATCCCTAAAGCTCTGACCTCGACAACAGTACTGTCTCGACAACAGTATCGCCTTACTAGGAAAGGAAGGAAGGAAACAAAACATGAAGCGGATTGGATTTCTTGAGCAAAACCGTCCTAGTGTTGGAAGAAACAGCCTCATGTTGTCACCCAGAGTCACCCAGAGTCTCTCTTGCCCAGGCTAGAGAGTCACAGGTGTATTTTGCCCAGGCTATAGTCACAGGTGTATTTTGCCCAGGCTATAGTCACAGGTGTATTTTGCCCAGGCTATAGTCACAGGTGTATTTTGCCCAGGCTATAGTCACAGGTGTATTTTGCCCAGGCTATAGTCACAGGTGTATTTTGCCCAGGCTATAGTCACAGGTGTATTTTGCCCAGGCTATAGTCACAGGTGTATTTTGCCCAGGCTATAGTCACAGGTGTATTTTGCCCAGGCTATAGTCACAGGTGCATTTTGCCCAGGCTATAGTCACAGGTGTATTTTGCCCAGGCTATAGTCACAGGTGTATTTTGCCCAGGCTATAGTCACAGGTGTATTTTGCCCAGGCTATAGTCACAGGTGTATTTTGCCCAGGCTAGAGAGTCACAGGTGTATTTTGCCCAGGCTATAGTCACAGGTGTATTTTGCCCAGGCTAGAATCACAGGTGTATTTTGCCCAGGCTAGAATCACAGGTGTATTTTGCCCAGGCTATATCGTAGTATCTCAATACTGGTGTCGTGAAAACAAGATCCTTAAGGCAACAATATCTCAGGGTGTGACTGTCATGGGATTTCGCATGATGGTAATTGGCCAAAATGGCCGCGGTCATCGTAATAACCGTTCGAAAACAATTAAATATTCATTCCATTTCTATGTGGGCTGCTGCTCAAAAAGTGGAAAAGGAGGCGTCGCCTAGGCAACCGAAGACGTGTTTCCTACAACGCCTTGTTTTGTTTCAGCAAGGAGTTTCATCACGTTGTTAAGACAACCACACGAATACCCAGCTGCCCCGTCTTCAGGAAGCTGTTCGCTCCAACAACAAAAAAATAAATATATCATAATAATTTAAGGGTTATGTGACTGGTTATTTTTATTTTCGTCATCTTCCATAAAACATGGGTTACACGTTATACGTTCAAATTATGACGGCCCCGACACTATCCTCCAATCACTATCCTCCAATCACTATCCTCCAATCACTATCCTCCAATCACTATCCTCCAATCACTATCCGCCAAATCACTATCCGCCAAATCACTATCCTCCAAATCACTATCCTCCAATCACTATCCGCCAATCACTATCCTCCATTCACTATCCTCCATTCACTATCCTCCAATCACTATCCTCCCAACCACTTATTCCGAAAGGTCAACATTGCAACTCCAACGTTCCCTCCCCACTGTGATAGAAAGAACTCAGTTGTTTTCCCCCAGTTAGTTCAGCTTCGAGAGAGCATGGGGGGAGGGAATAACAATCCACATTGCAGGTAGCCAGCAGGACCGATGCCTCAGCAGCCTGATCATCAGTCCAAATTAGATTAAACCTGCTGAACTTCCAAGAAACACAACAAAAAAAAAAAACGAGGGAAACAGAGAGCGAGAGAGAGAAGTCGGATGAAATAATAATAAACAGCCAGCGAAACGCAGGTATCCAATTAACTAGGAGACCGGAGAAAACACACGGTGGTAGACTGTCCCAAACGGCAGCCTACTCTCTATATATAGTGCACTACTTTAGACCAGCGCCCTATAGAACCCTATTCCCTATATATAGTGCACTACTTTAGACCAGAGCCCTATAGAACCCTATTCCCTATATATAGTGCACTACTTTAGACCAGAGCCCTATAGAACCCTATTCCCTATATATAGTGCACTACTTTAGACCAGAGCCCTATAGAACCCTATTCCCTATATAGTGCACTACTTTAGACCAGAGCCCTATAGAACCCTATTCCCTATATAGTGCACTACTTTAGACCAGAGCCCTATAGAACCCTATTCCCTGTATATAGTGCACTACTTTAGACCAGAGCCCTATAGAACCCTATATAGTGCACTACTTTAGACCAGAGCCCTATAGAACCCTATTCCCTATATAGTGCACTACTTTAGACCAGAGCCCTATAGAACCCTATTCCCTATATAGTGCACTACTTTAGACCAGAGCCCTATAGAACCCTATTCCCTGTATATAGTGCACTACTTTAGACCAGAGCCCTATAGAACCCTATTCCCTATATAGTGCACTACTTTAGACCAGAGCCCTATAGAACCCTATTCCCTATATAGTGCACTACTTTAGACCAGAGCCCTATAGAACCCTATTCCCTATAATGTGCACTACTTTTGACCAGAGCCCTATAGAACCCTATTCCCTATAATGTGCACTACTTTTGACCAGAGCCCTATGGGTAGAGCACTTATAAAAGGACATAGGGTGCCATTTGGGACGCATCCTAAAGGTGTAACACAGTGGGCCTCAGAGGAAAAATAGACAGAAAACCAGACTGCAGATACAGAGAGGCAGAAACCACCGGAGAGGGAGGCCGCGTTAACGGGAGAAACCACCGGAGAGAGAAACCACCGGAGAGGTAGGCGGCGTTAACGGGAGAAACCACCGGAGAGGTAGGCCGCGTTAACGGGAGGAGAGGTAGGCGGCGTTAACGGGAGAAACCACCGGAGAGAGAAACCACCGGAGAGGGAGGCCGTGTTAACGGCAGAAAGCACCGGAGAGGTAGGCAGCGTTAACGGGAGAAACAACCGGAGAGAGAAACCACCGGAGAGGGAGGCCGTGTTAACGGCAGAAAGCACGGCAGAAAGCACCGGAGAGGGAGGCCGTGTTAACGGCAGAAAGCACCGGAGAGGTAGGCTGCGTTAACGGGAGAAACCACCGGAGAGGTAGGCCGTGTTAACGGGAGAAACCACCGGAGAGAGAAACCACCGGAGAGGGAGGCAGCGTTAACGGGAGAAACCACCAGAGGTTAACGGGAGAAACCACCAGAGAGAGAAACCACCGGAGGTAGGCCGCGTCGCGTTAACGGGCCTACCTGCCGACTTCCTACAAATTTGGCTCTAACGCTTCAACTGTTGTGGCTATAAGCCAGTGTTTCCTCCAAGATGATGGCTTCTAAAATTCAGCGTCGCCAAAAGACCCCGACCGTGCCGCCTGCCAAGCCCCCCTGCCACGCCCCCCCCCCCACCCGCCTAAGCCCCTTCATGACGCAGAAAAAAAACCCTGCACACCCACCCCGTTGGGGCTGCCATCTCATCAAAGCTGGCTGCTGCATTCATGACATACTTCCTCTTTTAAATCACATTATATTTGCACTGTGAGATTTAGATGGAGAAGCCAGGTCTCATAATGTGAGAAGTCGAGGCCCCATGAACAGCAAATCACTCAACATAAATAAACATGGCACACTCTCTCACTTCCATTCCCCACAAAATACCCCACCTGACACAAACACACAGAACACACACACACACACACACAGTCCCACTCCCCGCCTGACAGAACACACTAGTCTCGTCTAATTTCAGTCCGACACACAATGTGGATTTCATACACGTTTTCTCCAAGTCTGTGTTTCCCCAGCAGTTACAACTTAAATGTGCTCCTGGTTGATTTAAATTCATTATTATTTTTGAAAACACTTCTTCTATTCAACTGAAAGAGTCAAGAACAGAATATATTTGAGTAAGTGATTTAACAAACAAACTAAGACATTAAATACACACACACACACACACACACACACACACACACACACACACACACACACACACACACACACACCAATAGGCCCCACTTGTTGACGCTAGCCTTCCCCCCCCCGGCAATCCCATCTAGCTTTAGCAATGGACTGGATATAGTCTCAGGTCACACAAGCCCAATGTGATATGACTTATTCATTCTGGGGGGGAAAAAAAAAAGTGTTGAGGTGGGAGCCTGACCTGTCCCAACAGTGTTGGGGTGGGAGCCCGACCTGTGTTGAGGTGGGAGCCCGGCCTGTCCCAACGGTGTTGGGGCGGGAGCCCGGCCTGTCCCAACGGTGTTGGGGCGGGAGCCCGGCCTGTCCCAACGGTGTTGGGGCGGGAGCCCGGCCTGTCCCAACGGTGTTGGGGTGGGAGCCCGGCCTGTCCCAACGGTGTTGGGGTGGGAGCCCGGCCTGTCCCAACGGTGTTGGGGTGGGAGCCCGGCCTGTCCCAACGGTGTTGGGGTGGGAGCCCGGCCTGTCCCAACGGTGTTGGGGTGGGAGCCCGGCCTGTCCCAACGGTGTTGGGGTGGGAACCCCGGCCTGTCCCAACCGTGTTGGGGTGGGAACCCCGGCCTGTCCCAACCGTGTTGGGGTGGGAGCCCGGCCTGTCCCAACGGTGTTGGGGTGGGAGCCCGGCCTGTCCCAACGGTGTTGGGGTGGGAACCTGACCTGTCCCAACGGTGTTGGGGTGGGAGCCTGACCTGTCCCAACAGTGTTGGGGTGGGAGCCTGACCTGTCCCAACAGTGTTGGGGTGGGAGCCTGACCTGTCCCAACGGTGTTGAGGTGGGAGCCTGACCTGTCCCAACGGTGTTGAGGTGGGAGCCTGACCTGTGTTGAGGTGGGAGCCTGACCTGTGTTGGGGTGAGAGCCTGACCTGTCCCAATGGTGTTGGGGTGGGAGCCTGACCTGTCCCAACGGTGTTGGGGTGGGAGCCTGACCTGTCCCAACTGTGTTGAAAAAAAGAATGGCCAGTACACCTGGAAACATTCTGTGCAGCAATGGACTCCTTTTCACTTCATGGTTATCAGTACATTCCTTTAATTCAAACATAAACAAACTGTATCTTTCAATTACTGACCGACTGTCCACGACGACCGTCCGCAATAACAGCCCAACTAATCAGGTGTCGGGGAGAACAAGAGCTAATTAAAGTATTGGATAACAAGTAATGAAAAATTAGAGAGAGAGAGGAGAGCGAGAGGAGAAGGTAGAGAGCGAGAGGAGAGAGAGAGGGGAAGGTAGAGAGCGAGAGGAGAGAGAGAGGGGAAGGTAGAGAGCGAGAGGAGAGAGAGAGGGGAAGGTAGAGAGCGAGAGGAGAGAGAGAGGGGAAGGTAGAGAGCGAGGGGAGAGAGAGGGGAATGTAGAGAGCGAGAGGAAGGTAGAGAGCGAGAGGAGAGAGAGAGGGGAAGGTAGAGAGCGAGAGGCGAGCGAGAGGAGAAGGTAGAGAGTGAGAGGAGAGCGAGAGGCGAGCGAGAGGAGAAGGTAGAGAGTGAGAGGAGAGCGAGAGGCGAGCGAGAGAAGGTAGAGAGAAAGAGGGGGAGGAGACACAGAGAGAAAGAGGGGGAGGAGACACAGAGAGAAAGAGGGGGAGGAGACAGAGAGAAAGAGGGGGAGGAGACAGAGAGAAAGAGGGGGAGGAGAAACAGAGAGAAAGAGGGGGAGGAGAAACAGAGAGAAAGAGGGGGAGGAGACAGAGACAGCCCCTGCAGTGGCTGTGCATCTCCTCCAGAATGTAATATTAGTGGGATAAGGTGATCAGGACCTCCTCCCCCTGTCCTCCCCCCCTCCTCCCCTGTCCTCCCCCCTCCCCTGTCCTCCCAGCACCTCCTCCCCCCGCCTCCCCCCTCCTCCTCCCCTGTAGCGGCTGTGCATCTCCTCCAGAATGTAATATTAGTGGGATAAGGTGATCAGGACCTCCTCCCCCTGTCCTCCCCCCTCCCCTGTCCTCCCCCCTCCTCCTCCCCTGTCCTCCGCCCTCCTCCCCTGTAGCGGCTGTGAATCTCCTCCAGAATGTAATATTAGTGGGATAAGGTGATCAGGACCTCCTCCCCCTGTCGTCCCCCCTCCCCTGTCCTCCCCCCTCCTCCTCCCCTGTCCTCCGCCCTCCTCCCCTGTAGCGGCTGTGAATCTCCTCCAGAATGTAATATTAGTGGGATAAGGTGATCAGGACCTCTGACCTCTGTCCAATTCCCCACCACTGGTTGTTTTATTGGAGAGGGAGGTGAATTGAGGCATTGCGATTGGATACTGTTTTATTTTATAGAGATGGAAAACAAAACTGAGGTTTTTGGTGCAGCTACAGACAACTAGCGCCAAAAAAATAAAAAATAACATTGCGATATTTTCTAAACGATACGCTAGAACGTCCCGATATGCAACTGTAGTGATGTCCACCCCCGTCACTAGCGTGTGTGACGAGCAGAGCGCCAGGCTCTCTGTCTCTCCGTCTCTCCGTCTGTCCGTCTGTGAGGAGGTGAAATGACTGGGCTGACAGCACGGCCGCATCACAAACGACACCCTACTCTTTTGACGCCTGGTCAAAAGTAGCGCCCTATCTAGGGAAGAGGGCGCCATGAGGGGACACGGACAGAGAGGTGAAATGACTGGGCTGACAGCACAGCCGCATCACAATTGGCACCCTACTCCCTTTATAGAGCAACCCTACGGGGGGGGGGGGGCCTGGTCAAAAGTAGTGCACTATCTAGGGAAGAGGGCGCCATGAGGGGACACGGACAGAGAGGTGAAATGATTGGGCTCGACAGCTGGTCTCCACGGGTTCCAAGCTGGGTCAGGGGTTGGGCGGTGAGCCAGAAGCAGGGGCCCTGGTCTGAATAGCAATCACTGCATCACACAGGTGACAGACACTGAGGCTAGGAGCCAACGTACGTCCCAAACCCCTATTCCCTATCGTGAGACCCTCTGGGACCATGGTGAAAAAGCAGTGTGCTTCAAAAGGGAATAGTGTGTCAATTTGGACGTAGTCTGAGCCAGCCAGGCAGGTGGAATCCTGTCCTGCCTATACCATAATATCAAGATGGGATATTGAATACGAGACGTCTGGTATTATTTTCCTTGTGACTGAACACAGACGGAGCCTGGTCACGTCCTCCAAGGAAGGAAGGAAACGCACCAGATTTGATTTGCCGCGTGGAATCCAACCAGCTGACCGCTTCAAGTTCCCCTGACCTGAGAAGGTCCCCCCCGCCTCCTCCGACCCAGTTCCCCCCCCTCCCCCTCCGACCCAGTTCCCCCCCTCCCCCTCCGACCCAGTTCCCCCCCGCCTCCTCCGACCCAGTTCCCCCCCGCCTCCTCCGACCCAGTTCCCCCCCCTCCCCCTCCGACCCAGTTCCCCCCCTCCCCCTCCGACCCAGTTCCCCCCCGCCTCCTCCGACCCAGTTCCCCCCCGCCTCCTCCGACCCAGTTCCCCCCCGCCTCCTCCGACCCAGTTCCCCCCCGCCTCTTCCAACCCAGTTCCCCCCCGCCTCCTCCAACCCAGTTCCCCCCCGCCTCCTCCAACCCAGTTCCCCCCCGCCTCCTCCAACCCAGTTCCCCCCCGCCTCCTCCAACCCAGTTCCCCCCCGCCTCCTCCGACCCAGTTCCCCCCCGCCTCTTCCAACCCAGTTCCCCCCCGCCTCCTCCAACCCAGTCCCCCCCTCCTCCTCCAACCCAGTCCCCCCCCAGTACCCCCCTCCTCCTCCAACCCAGTCCCCCCCTCCTCCTCCAACCCAGTCCCCCCCCTCCTCCAACCTAGTCTCTTCATATCATCAAAGTGTTGCATGGTGAAAACCCTGAAAATCTAATAATTCCCGGCTGTGCTGTTTGCTGTTGCTTCCTAACCTGTTGACGCGTTGTGTTCTGTCGTTGCCGTGGAAACAAGGAGGAAACAATCTTTCCAGCGGGTGGCCGAGTGCACTACTGCAGCAGAGTAGTTCTCAACATGCCAGTCATGAACGCTGGTTCCTCACACACTACACTGACACACACACACTACACTGACACACACACACCACACTACACTGACACACACACTACACTGACACACTGACACACACACAACACTGACACACACACACACTACACTGACACACACACACTACACTACACTGACACACACACACTACACTGACACACACACACACTACACTGACACACACACACACACTACACTGACACACACACTACACTGACACACTGACACACACACAACACTGACACACACACACACTACACTGACACACTGACACACACACAACACACACAACACTGACACACACACACACACTACACTACACTGACACACACACACACACTACACTACACTGACACACACACACTACACTGACACACTGACACACACACACAACACTGACACACACACACAACACTGACACACTGACACACACACAACACTGACACACACACAACACTGACACACACACAACACTGACACACACACAACACTGACACACACACAACACTGACACACACACAACACTGACACACACACAACACTGACACACACAACACTGACACACACAACACTGACACACACTACACTGACACACACTACACTGACACACACTACACTGACACACTGACACACACACACAACACTGACACACACAACACTGACACACTGACACACACAACACTGACACACTGACACACACAACACTGACACACACAACACTGACACACACACACACACTACACTGACACACACACTACACTGACACACACACTGACACACACACACCTCACAGTGAAGTGAAGGCGAGGCCAAGGCTCCTGCTGTCGACTCTATTCATCACACAGGTGAGCCTGCGTCCCAAATGGCTTCCTTTTCCTTAAGGGCCTGGGTCAAAACGAGTGCACTATATAGGGTACAGGGTTAAGGGCCTGGGTCAAAACGAGTGCACTATGTAGGGTATAGGGTTAAGGGCCTGGGTCAAAACGAGTGCACTATATAGGGTACAGGGTTAAGGGCCTGGGTCAAAACGAGTGCACTATGTAGGGTATAGGGTTAAGGGCCTGGGTCAAAACGAGTGCACTATGTAGGGTAGAGGGTTAAGGGCCTGGGTCAAAACGAGTGCACTATATAGGGTAGAGGGTTAAGGGCCTGGGTCAAAACGAGTGCACTATATAGGGTAGAGGGTTAAGGGCCTGGGTCAAAACGAGTGCACTATATAGGGTAGAGGGTTAAGGGCCTGGGTCAAAACGAGTGCACTATGTAGGGTACAGGGTTAAGGGCCTGGGTCAAAACGAGTGCACTATGTAGGGTAGAGGGTTAAGGGCCTGGGTCAAAACGAGTGCACTATGTAGGGTAGAGGGTTAAGGGCCTGGGTCAAAACGAGTGCACTATATAGGGTAGAGGGTTAACTGGGTCCAAACGAGTGCACTATGTAGGGTACAGGGTGACATTTGGAATAAAAACACACACACCCAGTCAGCTAAAGCTGCCTACGACTGCAGCAGACCAACCAGTGATGGGCACCATTTCCATGTTGTGTCAGAAGGACCCCGTCAAACAGAGGGAGACATTGTAAATAATAACTCAAGCAGAAATAACAGTGTAGTGGCACATGGACAGGATCACTGATACGGTTTCAGAAAGCAACTCACAAACACACGACCAAAACAATTCAGAACTGCAGGAATAACTTAACAGTTGATCTGACAGGTACTTTTATAATAAATATATTAAAAATAAAAATAAATTTAAATACGCTAACAGCGTACTACTCCCCGGTGCAGTTCCAGGTACTCCCCACCCCCCCTATTTGATGAAACCTCACCTGAAGCCTTTTCATTGTTTCATATGGGGGGGGGGGGGTCTGGTGATGTTTTCTCTCTCCATTTTAAAAAGAGAGAGGGGAACGGTCTCAGTGTTAACTGCACCGTTAGTGGAGGGAGACGTGTTGTGATCAACCAGAACCACAACTGGCAGATCCTATAATTGCCTCTCCAGAAAAATGGTTCTGTTCATTAAGCCCACTGCTGCTGCTGCACTGCCTACCAATCAGGGAGAAACGCTGCGGTGATGTATCCCAACTGGCTCCCTATTCCCTGTATAGGGCACGACTATAGACCCTATTCCCTCTATAGGGCACTACTATAGACCCTATTCCATGTATAGGGCACGACTTCAGACCCTATTCCCTGTATAGGGCACGACTATAGACCCTATTCCCTCTATAGGGCACGACTTCAGACCCTATTCCTTTTATAGGGCACGACTTCAGACCCTATTCCCTGTATAGGGCACTACTATAGACCCTATTCCCTTTATAGTGCACTACTTTAGACCCTATTCCCTTTATAGGGCACTACTATAGACCCTATTCCCTGTATAGGGCACTACTATAGACCCTATTCCCTTTATAGGGCACTACTATAGACCCTATTCCCTGTATAGGGCACTACTATAGACCCTATTCCCTGTATAGGGCACTACTATAGACCCTATTCCCTTTATAGGGCACTACTATAGACCCTATTCCCTGTATAGAGCACTACTTTAGACCCTATTCCCTGTATAGGGCACGACTATAGACCCTATTCCCTGTATAGGGCACGACTTCAGACCCTATTCCCTGTATAGAGCACTACTTTAGACCCTATTCCCTGTATAGGGCACTACTATAGACCCTATTCCCTGTATAGGGCACTACTATAGACCCTATTCCCTTTATAGGGCACTACTATAGACCCTATTCCCTGTATAGAGCACTACTTTAGACCCTATTCCCTGTATAGGGCACGACTACAGACCCTATTCCCTGTATAGGGCACAACTTCAGACCCTATTCCCTTTATAGGGCACTACTATAGACCCTATTCCCTGTATAGGGCACTACTTTAGACCCTATTCCCTGTATAGGGCACGACTTCAGACCCTATTCCCTTTATAGGGCACTACTATAGACCCTATTCCCTCTATAGAGCACTACTATAGACCCTATTCCCTTTATAGGGGACGACTTCCCTATATAGGGCACTACTTTAGACCCTATTCCCTATATAGGGCACGACTTCAGACCCTATTCCCTTTATAGGGCACTACTTTAGACCCTATTCCCTGTATAGGGCACTACTTTAGACACTATTCCCTGTATAGGGCACTACTTTAGACCCTATTCCCTTTATAGGGCACTACTATAGACCCTATTCCCTGTATAGGGCACTACTTTAGACCCTATTCCCTTTATAGGGCACTACTATAGACCCTATTCCCTGTATAGGGCACTACTTTAGACCCTATTCCCTTTATAGGGCACTACTATAGACCCTATTCCCTTTATAGGGCACTACTTTTATCAGCGCTCCCTGTCACTAACTGACCCCCCCTATAGATGTTACCAGCCCTGTCACTAACTGACCTCCCCTATAGATGTTACCAGCCCTGTCACTAACTGACCTCCCCTATAGATGTTACCAGCCCTGTCACTAACTGACCTCCCCTATAGATGTTACCAGCCCTGTCACTAACTGACCCCCCCTATAGATGTTACCAGCCCTGTCACTAACTGACCTCCCCTATAGATGTTACCAGCCCTGTCACTAACTGACCCTATAGATGTTACCAGCCCTGCCACTAACTGACCTCCCCTGTAGATGTTACCAGCCCTGTCACTAACTGACCCCCCTATAGATGTTACCAGCCCTGTCACTAACTGACCTCCCCTATAGATGTTACCAGCCCTGTCACTAACTGACCTCCCCTATAGATGTTACCAGCCCTGTCACTAACTGACCTCCCCTATAGATGTTACCAGCCCTGTCACTAACTGACCTCCCCTATAGATGTTACCAGCCCTGTCACTAACTGACCCTATAGAGGTTACCAGCCCTGCCACTAACTGACCTCCCTATAGATGTTACCAGCCCTGTCACTAACTGACCTCACCTATAGATGTTACCAGCCCTGTCACTAACTGACCTCCCCTATAGATGTTACCAGCCCTGTCACTAACTGATCTCCCCTATAGATGTTACCAGCCCTGTCACTAACTGACCTCCCCTATAGATGTTACCAGCCCTGTCACTAACTGACCCCCCTATAGATGTTACCAGCCCTGTCACTAACTGACCTCCCCTATAGATGTTACCAGCCCTGTCACTAACTGACCTCCCCTATAGATGTTACCAGCCCTGTCACTAACTGACCCCCCCCCTATAGATGTTACCAGCCCTGTCACTAACTGACCTCCCCTATAGATGTTACCAGCCCTGTCACTAACTGACCCTATAGATGTTACCAGCCCTGTCACTAACTGACCTCCCCTATAGATGTTACCAGCCCTGTCACTAACTGACCCCCCGTATAGATGTTACCAGCCCTGTCACTAACTGATCTCCCCTATAGATGTTACCAGCCCTGTCACTAACTGACCTCCCCTATAGATGTTACCAGCCCTGTCACTAACTGACCCCCCCTATAGATGTTACCAGCCCTGTCACTAACTGACCTCCCCTATAGATGTTACCAGCCCTGTCACTAACTGACCTCCCCTATAGATGTTACCAGCCCTGTCACTAACTGACCTCCCCTATAGATGTTACCAGCCCTGTCACTAACTGTCCTCCCCTATAGATGTTACCAGCCCTGTCACTAACTGACCTCCCCTATAGATGTTACCAGCCCTGTCACTAACTGACCTCCCCTGTAGATGTTACCAGCCCGGTCACTAACTGACCTCCCTATAGATGTTACCAGCCCTGTCACTAACTGACCCCCCCTATAGATGTTACCAGCCCTGTCACTAACTGACCCCACCCCCATATAGATGTTACCAGCCCTGTCACTAACTGACCCCCCCATATAGATGTTACCAGCCCTGTCACTAACTGACCTCCCCTATAGATGTTACCAGCCCTGTCACTAACTGACCTCCCCTATAGATGTTAACAGCCCTGTCACTAACTGAGCTCCCTATAGATGTTACCAGCCCTGCCACTAACTGATCTCCCCTATAGATGTTACCAGCCCTGTCACTAACTGACCTCCCCTATAGATGTTACCAGCCCTGTCACTAACTGATCTCCCCTATAGATGTTACCAGCCCTGTCACTAACTGACCCCCCTATAGATGTTACCAGCCCTGTCACTAACTGACCTCCCTATAGATGTTACCAGCCCTGCCACTAACTGACCCCCCTATAGATGTTACCAGCCCTGTCACTAACTGACCCCCCTATAGATGTTACCAGCCCTGTCACTAACTGACCCCCCCTATAGATGTTACCAGCCCTGTCACTAACTGACCTCCCCTATAGATGTTACCAGCCCTGCCACTAACTGACCTCCCCTATAGATGTTACCAGCCCTGTCACTAACTGACCTCCCCTGTAGACGTTACCAGCCCTGTCACTAACTGACCTCCCCTATAGATGTTACCAGCCCTGTCACTAACTGACCTCCCCTATAGATGTTACCAGCCCTGTCACTAACGGACCTCCCCTATAGATGTTACCAGCCCTGTCACTAACTGACCTCCCCTATAGATGTTACCAGCCCTGTCACTAACTGATCTCCCCTATAGATGTTACCAGCCCTGTCACTAACTGACCCCCCTATAGATGTTACCAGCCCTGTCACTAACTGACCTCCCTATAGATGTTACCAGCCCTGCCACTAACTGACCCCCCTATAGATGTTACCAGCCCTGTCACTAACTGACCCCCCTATAGATGTTACCAGCCCTGTCACTAACTGACCCCCCCTATAGATGTTACCAGCCCTGTCACTAACTGACCTCCCCTATAGATGTTACCAGCCCTGCCACTAACTGACCTCCCCTGTAGATGTTACCAGCCCTGTCACTAACTGACCTCCCCTATAGATGTTACCAGCCCTGTCACGAACTGACCTCCCCTATAGATGTTACCAGCCCTGTCACTAACTGACCTCCCCTATAGATGTTACCAGCCCTGTCACTTACTGACCTCCCTATAGATGTTACCAGCCCTGTCACTAACTGACCTCCCCTATAGATGTTACCAGCCCTGTCACTAACTGACCTCCCCTGTAGACGTTACCAGCCCTGTCACTAACTGACCTCCCCTATAGATGTTACCAGCCCTGTCACTAACTGACCTCCCCTATAGATGTTACCAGCCCTGTCACTAACGGACCTCCCCTATAGATGTTACCAGCCCTGTCACTAACTGACCTCCCCTATAGATGTTACCAGCCCTGTCACTAACTGACCCCCCTGTAGATGTTACCAGCCCTGTCACTAACTGACCTCCCTATAGATGTTACCAGCCCTGTCACTAACTGACCTCCCCTATAGATGTTACCAGCCCTGTCACTAACTGACCCTATAGATGTTACCAGCCCTGTCACTAACTGACCTCCCTATAGATGTTACCAGCCCTGTCACTAACTGACCCCCCCTATAGATGTTACCAGCCCTGTCACTAACTGACCCTATAGATGTTACCAGCCCTGTCACTAACTGACCTCCCCTATAGATGTTACCAGCCCTGTCACTAACTGACCTCCCCTATAGATGTTACCAGCCCTGTCACTAACTGACCTCCCCTATAGATGTTACCAGCCCTGTCACTAACTGACCTCCCCTATAGATGTTACCAGCCCTGTCACTAACTGACCTCCCCTATAGATGTTACCAGCCCTGTCACTAACTGACCTCCATAGATGTTACCAGCCCTGTCACTAACTGACCTCCCCTATAGATGTTACCAGCCCTGTCACTAACTGACCTCCCCTATAGATGTTACCAGCCCTGTCACTAACTGACCTCCCCTATAGATGTTACCAGCCCTGTCACTAACTGACCCCCCGTATAGATGTTACCAGCCCTGTCACTAACTGACCTCCCCTATAGATGTTACCAGCCCTGTCACTAACTGACCCTATAGATGTTACCAGCCCTGTCACTAACTGACCCTATAGATGTTACCAGCCCTGTCACTAACTGACCTCCCCTATAGATGTTACCAGCCCTGTCACTAACTGACCCTATAGATGTTACCAGCCCTGTCACTAACTGACCCTATAGATGTTACCAGCCCTGTCACTAACTGACCTCCCTATAGATGTTACCAGCCCTGTCACTAACTGACCTCCCCTATAGATGTTACCAGCCCTGTCACTAACTGACCTCCCCTGTAGATGTTACCAGCCCTGTCACTAACTGACCCTATAGATGTTACCAGCCCTGTCACTAACTGACCCTATAGATGTTACCAGCCCTGTCACTAACTGACCCTATAGATGTTACCAGCCCTGTCACTAACTGACCCCCCTATAGATGTTACCAGCCTTGTCACTAGCTGATCTCCCCTATAGATGTTACCAGCCCTGTCACTAACTGACCCCCCCTATAGATGTTACCAGCCCTGTCACTAACTGACCTCCCCTATAGATGTTACCAGCCCTGTCACTAACTGACCTCCCCTATAGATATTACCAGCCCTGTCACTAACTGACCTCCCCTATAGATGTTACGAGCCCTGCCACTAACTGACCTCCCCTATAGATGTTACCAGCCCTGCCACTAACTGACCTCCCCTGTAGATGTTACCAGCCCTGTCACTAACTGACCCCACCCCCATATAGATGTTACCAGCCCTGTCACTAACTGACCTCCCCTATAGATGTTACCAGCCCTGTCACTAACTGACCTCCCCTATAGATGTTACCAGCCCTGTCACTAACTGACCTCCCCTATAGATGTTACCAGCCCTGTCACTAACTGACCTCCCCTATAGATGTTACCAGCCCTGTCACTAACTGACCTCCCCTATAGATGTTACCAGCCCTGTCACTAACTGACCTCCCCTATAGATGTTACCAGCCCTGTCACTAACTGACCTCCCCTATAGATGTTACCAGCCCTGTCACTAACTGACCTCCCCTATAGATATTACCAGCCCTGTCACTAACTGACCTCCCCTATAGATGTTACGAGCCCTGCCACTAACTGACCCCGATTTATTCTGCTTGAATGCTCAGTTGTTCCTTTCTGTCTCTCTCCTGTACACACACACACACACCTGAGAGCTGCTATTCAGCACATCTGAGGACTAAAGACTCAATCAGCTGGTAGTAATTAGCGGTAATGCCTGTCGTTACGGTTGACCCCACCGTGTTCGGTTCTCTCCACTGGATAGATCACACACACACACACACACACACACACACACACACACAGGGCCAAGCCAGATGGGAGCGGAGATCGTTCCACCCAGGACATCGCCTTCTGAAGGGCGCATCAGAATGTCAGTGACAAATGCGGACACCTGCTCTCTGCATTTCATCCTAATCTGGTCAACGGCATTCTGGGGATTTCTGACGCAGTGAACGGCAGCTCGAGTTAGGTTTTATATCATGACGGCTTCATTAATCAAGGAAAGGTGTGTGTGTGTGTGTGTGTGTGTCAAATCAAAGTTTATTGGTCACGTACACAGATTTGCAGAGGTTAATCGCAGGTGCAGCGAAATGTCTCTCTGAAATATGCACTGTACCCGGTTTCTATTTAATTATAGTGTTTTCACCCCACAGCAGTCAGTAGTGGCACAACCCTTCAGCATTTATTTGTGTGAAAACAGAATTATGGCAAACAGCCATTACTGTAATTAAAGACTGCAGGGCATTTTCACAGCTCAAGACGCATCAGTAAAAGGGGGGGGGGGGGGGGTTGGGTTGGAGGGGGGGGGGGGCTCGCTAAGGTGATATTTCCTCTACTAATTCTCCTTTCAGAAATGCAACTCTTACGGACAGATACAAGAACATCGTTTAGACATTTAAAAAAAAACACACATTCTGTCTTCCTTCTTTGTGCTAATTGTCGTAAACATGTTTGTTTGAATGTTATGGTGGTGGAGTGGGTGGGGGGTGGGGGGTTGTATATTGAAAACGAGCCCCAGACAGTATGCAGTTCTGAAATCTGCAGCTTTTTAAATGTCACAACTTCTGATAGAGAAACTAGTCACCTTTGTTATTTTGTGGTGTTACAGCACCACCTAGTGGTCGAATCATGTCACTTCACCTGAAGGCAATAAACCAAAATATGGTCCCCCGAATTAAAGTCCTACTCATCATCTCCTCTTTGTAAATATTTGGATCCAAACCAGCCAGTAGCCGGGGGGGGGTGTAATTGCTAAGGATCATCCAAGTCAACTGAAATGAACTTACAGCGTTAGAATAAGGATTAACCTATCGTAGAGGCCCTCAAGCTGGCGAGCAGCTTCCCCCACGACGCAGCTGAACGAGACACCTCTATAAAACGTAGAAGACTGACATTACAACCGGGGAGACACCTCTATAGACGTAGAAGACTGACATTACAACCGGGGAGACACCTCTATAGACGTAGAAGACTGACATTACAACCGGAGAGACACCTCTATAGACGTAGAAGACTGACATTACAACCGGAGAGACACCTCTATAGACGTAGAAGACTGACATTACAACCGGAGAGACACCTCTATAGACGTAGAAGACTGACATTACAACCGGGGAGACACCTCTATAGACGTAGAAGACTGACATTACAACCGGGGGAGACACCTCTATAGACGTAGAAGACTGACATTACAACCGGGGAGACACCTCTATAGACGTAGAAGACTGACATTACAACCGGGGAGACACCTCTATAGACGTAGAAGACTGACATTACAACCGGGGGAGACACCTCTATAGACGTAGAAGACTGACATTACAACCGGGGAGACACCTCTATAGACGTAGAAGACTGACATTACAACCGGGGAGACACCTCTATAGACGTAGAAGAATGACATTACAACGGGGGAGACACCTCTATAGACGTAGAAGACTGACATTACAACCGGGGGAGACACCTCTATAGACGTAGAAGACTGACATTACAACCGGGGAGACACCTCTATAGACGTAGAAGAATGACATTACAACGGGGGAGACACCTCTATAGACGTAGAAGACTGACATTACAACCGGGGAGACACCTCTATAGACGTAGAAGACTGACATTACAACCGGGGGAGACACCTCTATAGACGTAGAAGACTGACATTACAACCGGGGGAGACACCTCTATAGACGTAGAAGACTGACATTACAACCGGGGAGACACCTCTGTAGATGTAGAAGACTGACATTACAACCGGGGGGGACACCTCTATAGACGTAGAAGACTGACATTACAACCGGGGAGACACCTCTATAGACGTAGAAGACTGACATTACAACCGGGAGGCCATTTGATTTTTTTTTTTTTTTAACTGATATTGAAAAGACAACGATGATACAACTTCAAAAATGAAAACAAAACCCAGCGACAACACACATCATCACGAGGAAGATGATTGATGAAGAGTGTGGTCATGTAGCGAGGGCGACTCTGGGAACCAGCCAGAGTCGTATCTACTGGACGTCTCCCCCTTCACAGTGTGTCCATCAGCCACGTGACGCCTCAGCAGCTCCGGGCACCAGGAAGCCCACAGCTCAGAGTAGTGGCCAGTCGCCCTCACTAGGAGCGGCAGCGTAGCCTAGTGGTTAGAGTGGAGGGGCGGCAGCGTAGCCTAGTGGTTAGAGTGGAGGGGCGGCAGCGTAGCCTAGTGGTTAGAGTGGAGGGGCGGCAGCGTAGCCTAGTGGTTAGAGTGGAGGGGCGGCAGCGTAGCCTAGTGGTTAGAGTGGAGGGGCGGCAGCGTAGCCTAGTGGTTAGAGTGGAGGGGCGGCAGCGTAGCCTAGTCGTTAGAGTGGAGGGGCGGCAGCGTAGCCTAGTGGTTAGAGTGGAGGGGCGGCAGGTAGCCTAGTGGTTAGAGTGGAGGGGCGGCAGGTAGCCTAGTGGTTAGAGTGGAGGGGCGGCAGCGTAGCCTAGTGGTTAGAGTGTAGAGGTGGCAGGGTAGCCTAGTGGTTAGAGTGGAGGGGCGGCAGCGTAGCCTAGTGGTTAGAGTGGAGGGGCGGCAGCGTAGCCTAGTGGTTAGAGTGTTGGACTAGTAACCGAAAGGTTGCAAGTTCAAACCCCCGAGCTGACAAGGTACAAATCTGTCGTTCTGCCCCTTAACCTAGACCAGTTAACCCACTGCTCCTAGGCCAGTTAACCCACTGTTCCTAGGCCAGTTAACCCACTGTTCCTAGACCAGTTAACCCACTGTTCATAGACCAGTTAACCCACTGTTCATAGACCAGTTAACCCACTGTTCCTAGACCAGTTAACCCTCTGTTCCTAGACCAGTTAACCCTCTGTGCCTAGACCAGTTAACCCACTGTTCCTAGACCAGTTAACCCACTAGGCCATCATTGAAAATAAGAATTTGTTCTTGACTTGCCTAGTTAAATAAAGGTAAATTTTAAAAAAAAATAAACTAGGAGCCCTCCGCCGCTTCTCCCCTGCATTCCCTCACGAGCGTCATGTGACTCCTCAAATGGTGTGTGTTCCGTGTTCCAAATGGCACCCTACAGTGCACTACTTTTGACCAGGGTGTGTGGGGTTGCGGTTGAAAGTAGTGCACTATAAAAAATAAAGGGGAAAAGGGAGGCATTTGGTACGCGGCCTGAGCGTCTGCCCGAGGCATTTCAGACCGAGCGTCTGCCCGAGGCATCTCAGACCCAGCGTCTGCCCGAGGCATCTCAGACCCAGCGTCTGCCCGAGGCATCTCAGACCCAGCGTCTGCCCGAGGCATCTCAGACCCAGCGTCTGCCCGAGGCATCTCAGACCCAGCGTCTGCCCGAGGCATCTCAGACCCAGCGTCTGCCCGAGGCATCTCAGACCCAGCGTCTGCCCGAGGCATCTCAGACCCAGCGTCTGCCCGAGGCATCTCAGACCCAGCGTCTGCCCGAGGCATCTCAGACTCAGCGTCTGCCCGAGGCATCTCAGACTCAGCGTCTGCCCGAGGCATCTCAGACTCAGCGTCTGCCCGAGGCATCTCAGACTCAGCGTCTGCCCGAGGCATCTCAGACTCAGCGTCTGCCCGAGGCATCTCAGACTCAGCGTCTGCCCGAGGCATCTCAGACTCAGCGTCTGCCCGAGGCATCTCAGACTCAGCGTCTGCCCGAGGCATCTCAGACTCAGCGTCTGCCCGAGGCATCTCAGACTCAGCGTCTGCCCGAGGCATCTCAGACTCAGCGTCTGCCCGAGGCATCTCAGACTCAGCGTCTGCCCGAGGCATTTCAGACTGAATGTGACTCATTGGCGGCAGCTTTGAAGACTGTTTTATTTACTCTCGTTAAGTTTCACTCGTGTTAGTGTGGTTGTTACTGGTCATCACCTGACTCAACGTTAAATCACCCAATCTCAGTCTTATCTGCAGTTGCCATGGCGGCGTCCCAGTAGCAGAGAGCTCCTGTAAATATGTACATATTTAATTATTTTTTTTTAACTGGTTTTAACTTGTGTTTATAAAAATAAACTGTTCTGTTTTTGATACCATTGAGTTTAATTGCATATTTCTCTCCTGCAGTCTACTAGTCAACTGTGTGTTCCTGGTTCTAGTCTCCTGCAGACTACTGGTCAACTGTGTGTTCCTGGTTCTAGTCTCCTGCAGACTACTGGTCAACTGTGTGTTCCTGGTTCTAGTCTCCTGCAGTCTACTAGTCAACTGTGTGTTCCTGGTTCTAGTCTCCTGCAGACTACTGGTCAACTGTGTGTTCCTGGTTCTAGTCTCCTGCAGACTACTAGTCAACTGTGTGTTCCTGGTTCTAGTCTCCTGCAGACTACTGGTCAACTGTGTGTTCCTGGTTCTAGTCTCCTGCAGACTACTGGTCAACTGTGTGTTCCTGGTTCTAGTCTCCTGCAGACTACTAGTCAACTGTGTGTTCCTGGTTCTAGTCTCCTGCAGACTACTGGTCAACTGTGTGTTCCTGGTTCTAGTTTCCTGCAGTCTACTAGTCAACTGTGTGTTCCTGGTTCTAGTCTCCTGCAGTCTACTAGTCAACTGTGTGTTCCTGGTTCTAGTCTCCTGCAGACTACTGGTCAACTGTGTGTTCCTGGTTCTAGTCTCCTGCAGACTACTAGTCAACTGTGTGTTCCTGGTTCTAGTCTCCTGCAGACTACTGGTCAACTGTGTGTTCCTGGTTCTAGTCTCCTGCAGACTACTAGTCAACTGTGTGTTCCTGGTTCTAGTCTCCTGCAGACTACTGGTCAACTGTGTGTTCCTGGTTCTAGTCTCCTGCAGACTACTGGTCAACTGTGTGTTCCTGGTTCTAGTCTCCTGCAGTCTACTAGTCAACTGTGTGTTCCTGGTTCTAGTCTCCTGCAGACTACTAGTCAACTGTGTGTTCCTGGTTCTAGTCTCCTGCAGACTACTGGTCAACTGTGTGTTCCTGGTTCTAGTTTCCTGCTGTCTACTAGTCAACTGTGTGTTCCTGGTTCTAGTCTCCTGCAGTCTACTAGTCAACTGTGTGTTCCTGGTTCTAGTCTCCTGCAGTCTACTAGTCAACTGTGTGTTCCTGGTTCTAGTCTCCTGCAGTCTACTAGTCAACTGTGTGTTCCTGGTTCTAGTCTCCTGCAGACTACTAGTCAACTGTGTGTTCCTGGTTCTAGTCTCCTGCAGACTACTAGTCAACTGTGTGTTCCTGGTTCTAGTTTCCTGCAGACTACTAGTCAACTGTGTGTTTCTCTGTGTGTTTCTGTGTGTGTTTCTGTGTGTTCCTGGTTCTAGTCTCCTGCAGACTACTCGTCAACTGTGTGTTTCTCTGTGTGTTTCTCTGTGTGTTTCTCTGTGTGTTCCTGGTTCTTCGATGTTGTTTCCATGTGTACTATCTGCAGTACATTGATTGTTGTCATTGATTTGATCCCCATTGCGACACATGGGGTAAGACGTGATCTGATTTTAACACACCCATAGTGCTCTGATCAAAAGTAGTGCCCTATATAGGGAACAGGGCGCCACTAAAGTAGTGCCCTATAGAGGGAACAGGGCGCCACTAAAGTAGTGCCCTATATAGGGAACAGGGCGCCACTAAAGTAGTGCCCTATAGAGGGAACAGGGCGGTATAAAAGTAGTGTCCTATAGAGGGAACAGGGCGGTATAATAGTAGTGCCCTATAGAGGGAACAGGGCAGTATAATAGTAGTGCCCTATAGAGGGAACAGGGCGGTATAATAGTAGTGCCCTATAGAGGGAACAGGGCAGTATAATAGTAGTGCCCTATAGAGGGAACAGGGCGGTATAATAGTAGTGCCCTATAGAGGGAACAGGGCGGTATAATAGTAGTGCCCTATAGAGGGAACAGGGCGGTATAATAGTAGTGCCCTATAGAGGGAACAGGGCAGTTTAATAGTAGTGCCCTATAGAGGGAACAGGGCAGTTTAATAGTAGTGCCCTATAGAGGGAACAGGGCAGTTTAATAGTAGTGCCCTATAGAGGGAACAGGTCAGTATAATAGTAGTGCCCTATAGAGGGAACAGGGCAGTATAATAGTAGTGCCCTATAGAGGGAACAGGGCAGTATAATAGTAGTGCCCTATAGAGGGAACAGGGCAGTATAATAGTAGTGCCCTATAGAGGGAACAGGGCAGTTTAATAGTAGTGCCCTATAGAGGGAACAGGGCAGTATAATAGTAGTGCCCTATAGAGGGAACAGGGCAGTATAATAGTAGTGTCCTATAGAGGGAACAGGGCAGTATAATAGTAGTGCCCTATAGAGGGAACAGGGCGGTATAATAGTAGTGTCCTATAGAGGGAACAGGGCAGTTTAATAGTAGTGCCCTATAGAGGGAACAGGGCAGTATAATAGTAGTGCCCTATAGAGGGAACAGGGCAGTTTAATAGTAGTGCCCTATAGAGGGAACAGGGCAGTATAATAGTAGTGTCCTATAGAGGGAACAGGGCGGTATAATAGTAGTGCCCTATAGAGGGAACAGGGCAGTATAATAGTAGTGTCCTATAGAGGGAACAGGGCAGTATAATAGTAGTGCCCTATAGAGGGAACAGGGCAGTATAATAGTAGTGTCCTATAGAGGGAACAGGGCAGTATAATAGTAGTGCCCTATAGAGGGAACAGGGCAGTATAATAGTAGTGTCCTATAGAGGGAACAGGGCAGTATAATAGTAGTGCCCTATAGAGGGAATAAGGCGGTATAATAGTAGTGCCCTATAGAGGGAACAGGGCAGTTTAATAGTAGTGTCCTATAGAGGGAACAGGGCAGTATAATAGTAGTGCCCTATAGAGGGAATAGGGCGCCACTAAAGTAGTGCCCTATAGAGGGAACAGGGCAGTATAATAGTAGTGCCCTATAGAGGGAATAAGGGGGTATAATAGTAGTTCCCTATAGAGGGAACAGGGCAGTTTAATAGTAGTGTCCTATAGAGGGAACAGGGCGGTATAATAGTAGTGCCCTATAGAGGGAACAGGGCAGTATAATAGTAGTGCCCTATAGAGGGAATAAGGCGGTATAATAGTAGTTCCCTATAGAGGGAACAGGGCAGTTTAATAGTAGTGTCCTATAGAGGGAACAGGGCAGTATAATAGTAGTGTCCTATAGAGGGAACAGGGCAGTATAATAGTAGTGCCCTATAGAGGGAATAAGGCGGTATAATAGTAGTGCCCTATAGAGGGAACAGGGCAGTTTAATAGTAGTGTCCTATAGAGGGAACAGGGCAGTATAATAGTAGTGCCCTATAGAGGGAATAGGGCGCCACTAAAGTAGTGCCCTATAGAGGGAACAGGGCAGTATAATAGTAGTGCCCTATAGAGGGAATAAGGCGGTATAATAGTAGTTCCCTATAGAGGGAACAGGGCGCCATCTGAGACCTATCCTCTGTTAAATCATAGCTGTTCACTATCCCACATTCAACTTGATTTAATCTTGTTCTGATTTCAGGGTGAACTGGTGGTTAATTGACCATGCGGTTCTCTCACATCCCACAGAGAGGCTGTGTATCGATAATTGACCAAGCGGTTCTCTCACATCCCACAGAGAGGCTGTGCATCGATAATTGACCAAGCGGTTCTCTCACATCCCACAGAGAGGCTGTGCATCGATCTCAGCCTCTGGGAAATTAGACAGGATATATTTTTGTTAAAGTTCAGAACAGTCAAAGTCACGTCGTTCATGAAATTGGATAAAACCAGATCAAAGTACGACGACCAAAGTTTGAAAACGGACTGATGCCCCTACATCGATGAAGTTACATCAGAAAGTTCCAGACTCAGACCCCACACTGTTACCAACAGACAGAGAGACTCAGACCCCACACTGTTACCAACAGACAGAGAGACTCAGACCCCAGACTGTTACCAACAGACAGAGAGACTCAGACCCCACACTGTTACCAACAGACAGAGAGACTCAGACCCCACACTGTTACCAACAGACAGAGAGACTCAGACCCCACACTGTTACCAACAGACAGAGACTCAGACTCCACACTGTTACCAACAGACAGAGAGACTCAGACCCCACACTGTTACCAACAGACAGAGAGACTCAGACCCCACACTGTTACCAACAGACAGAGAGACTCAGACCCCAGACTGTTACCCCTACATCGATAAAGTTACATCAGAAAGCTCCTGACTCAGACCCCAGACTGTTACCAACAGACAGAGAGACTCAGACCCCAGACTGTTACCAACAGACAGAGACTCAGACTCCACACTGTTACCAACAGACAGAGAGACTCAGACCCCACACTGTTACCAACAGACAGAGAGACTCAGACCCCACACTGTTACCAACAGACAGAGAGACTCAGACCCCAGACTGTTACCAACAGACAGAGACTCAGACCCCAGACTGTTACCAACAGACAGAGAGATCTCAGACCCCAGACTGTTACCAACAGACAGAGAGATCTCAGACCCCAGACTGTTAGCAACAGACAGAGACTCAGACCCCAGACTGTTACCAACAGACAGAGACTCCACACTGTTACCAACAGACAGAGACTCAGACCCCAGACTGTTAGCAACAGACAGAGACTCAGACCCCAGACTGTTACCAACAGACAGAGAGACTCAGACCCCAGACTGTTACCAACAGACAGAGAGACCCAGACCCCAGACTGTTACCAACAGACAGAGACTCAGACCCCAGACTGTTACCAACAGACAGAGACTCAGACCCCAGACTGTTACCAACAGACAGAGAGATCTCAGACCCCAGACTGTTAGCAACAGACAGAGACTCAGACCCCAGACTGTTACCTGGAGACAGAGAGACCCCACACTGTTACCAACAGACAGAGACTCTCAGACTCCACACTGTTACCAACAGACAGAGACTCCACACTGTTACCAACAGACAGAGAGACCCCACACTGTTACCAACAGACAGAGACTCTCAGACTCCACACTGTTACCAACAGACAGAGACTCTCAGACTCCACACTGTTACCAACAAACAGAGACTCCACACTGTTACCAACAGACAGAGAGACTCCACACTGTGACCTGGAGGCTCAAGTTCAGCAGGCTAAATGTAGAACCAATCCAACTAATGACATCACCACGGTCAGTCAGTCACAGCCAGCAGCTACACTACAGGGAGGGACGGCAAGACACTTAGAGGGACACAGAGAACCACACACACAGACAACAGAACCACACACACACACACAGACAACAAAACCACACAGAGGCGACACAGAAACCCACACACACACACAGACAAACGTAGAAAACCACACACACACAGAAAACCACACACACACACACACACACAGACAGACGTAGAAGACCACACACACACACAGACACACAGAACCACACACACAGACACACAGAACCACACACACAGACAAACACACAGAACCACACACACACAGATCCACACAAGGTGGGACGGCAGTCGCTAGGTAGTAAGTATTCTTGTCTGAGCCAGAACGGCCCACAGGGCAGGAGCCCATGTCCTGTAGTGTGAGGCAGCTTGATGAACTCCCTCTGGACCAGACACTAGTCTACGGCAGGAGGTCACTAGGTCAAAGTGCTGTTTAAACAACCAGACACTAGTCTACGGCAGGAGGTCACTAGGTCAAAGTGTTGTTTAAACAACCAGACACTAGTCTACGGCAGGAGGTCACTAGGTCAACGTGTTTAAACAACCAGACACTAGTCTACGGCAGGAGGTCACTAGGTCAAAGTGTTGTTTAAACAACCAGACACTAGTCTACGGCAGGAGGTCACTAGGTCAAAGTGCTGTTTAAACAACCAGACACTAGTCTACTGCAGGAGGTCACTAGGTCAAAGTGCTGTTTAAACAACCAGACACTAGTCTACGGCAGGAGGTCACTAGGTCAACGTGCTGTTTAAACAACCAGACACTAGTCTACGGCAGGAGGTCACTAGGTCAAAGTGTTGTTTAAACAACCAGACACTAGTCTACGGCAGGAGGTCACTAGGTCAAAGTGCTGTTTAAACAACCAGACACTAGTCTACTGCAAGAGGTAACTAGGTCAAAGTGCTGTTTAAACAACCAGACACTAGTCTACTGCAGGAGGTCACTAGGTCAAAGTGCTGTTTAAACAACCAGACACTAGTCTACGGCAGGAGGTCACTAGGTCAACGTGTTTAAACAACCAGACACTAGTCTACGGCAGGAGGTCACTAGGTCAACGTGTTTAAACAACCAGACACTAGTCTACGGCAGGAGGTCACTAGGTCAAAGTGTTGTTTAAACAACCAGACACTAGTCTACGGCAGGAGGTCACTAGGTCAAAGTGCTGTTTAAACAACCAGACACTAGTCTACTGCAGGAGGGCACTAGGTCAAAGTGCTGTTTAAACAACCAGACACTAGTCTACGGCAGGAGGTCACTAGGTCAACGTGCTGTTTAAACAACCAGACACTAGTCTACGGCAGGAGGTCACTAGGTCAACGTGTTTAAACAACCAGACACTAGTCTACGGCAGGAGGTCACTAGGTCAAAGTGTTGTTTAAACAACCAGACACTAGTCTACGGCAGGAGGTCACTAGGTCAAAGTGTTGTTTAAACAACCAGACACTAGTCTACGGCAGGAGGTCACTAGGTCAAAGTGTTGTTTAAACAACCAGACACTAGTCTACGGCAGGAGGTCACTAGGTCAAAGTGTTGTTTAAACAACCAGACACTAGTCTACGGCAGGAGGTCACTAGGTCAACGTGCTGTTTAAACAACCAGACACTAGTCTACGGCAGGAGGTCACTAGGTCAACGTGTTTAAACAACCAGACACTAGTCTACGGCAGGAGGTCACTAGGTCAAAGTGTTGTTTAAACAACCAGACACTAGTCTACGGCAGGAGGTCACTAGGTCAAAGTGCTGTTTAAACAACCAGACACTAGTCTACGGCAGGAGGTCACTAGGTCAACGTGTTTAAACAACCAGACACTAGTCTACTGCAGGAGGTCACTAGGTCAACGTGCTGTTTAAACAACCAGACACTAGTCTACGGCAGGAGGTCACTAGGTCAAAGTGCTGTTTAAACAACCAGACACTAGTCTACGGCAGGAGGTCACTAGGTCAACGTGTTTAAACAACCAGACACTAGTCTACTGCAGGAGGTCACTAGGTCAACGTGCTGTTTAAACAACCAGACACTAGTCTACGGCAGGAGGTCACTAGGTCAAAGTGTTGTTTAAACAACCAGACACTAGTCTACGGCAGGAGGTCACTAGGTCAACGTGTTTAAACAACCAGACACTAGTCTACGGCAGGAGGTCACGAGGTCAAAGTGTTGTTTAAACAACCAGACACTAGTCTACAGCAGGAAGTAACTAGGTCAAAGCTTTGCTGAGAACAAACAAGTTGGAGGTAGAGAACTATAATTATAATTCAGTTCACACAGTACACAGCTACAGTCCAAATGTGTTCTGACTCGCTATACTGTCTCCGGAACATTCTCAGGGAAAGAGAGAGAACCAGGAAATAGAACCTAGTGACAAACAAGGAAGTCCACACTCCAGAATCCTCTAGCATGACATAACCATGGCAACGCCACAGTTGACATTCCCTGGGTATTATTATTCTGTTATGTTTAACTCCCTCCAACAACGTCACAGGGATTCCTGGCCTTCAAGAAAACCCCACCCCAACTGAACACTCGGGGGGGGGGGGGGGGGGGGGGTTCCATCCCAAATAGAAACTTATTTCCTATACTGTGCACTTCACACCATAGTACATAGGGTCCAATTTGGGACGCAGATCCATTTCAAACGAAACGGGTCCATTATCACAATCTGTTCATCTGATTTCCTGTTCTACACTTCCTGTGTCAATCCCTCCATTCCAAATCTCTGAAACGTCTCTGGAAGAAAAAAAAAAAAATGTACCGCCCAGATTGAGCTAAACGAGTGTGTGTGTTTGAGTGTCACATTACCAAGGTACTTAACAGATTGGAAGAGGACCCAGGGACCTCAGGAGAAGACTCTCATAATGATTAAAACTTTAATCTAGGGCAGCAGTGTAATAGACTGTCAGCAATTCCATTTGAAAAGGTAGCATAACCTCTGGCTGACGGAGGGAGCTCAGAATATACATGGACCCCTATTTCCATAAGGATCTGGTCCAAAGTAGTGCACTATGTAGGGAATAGGGTTCTATAGGGCTCTGGTCTAAAGTAGTGCACTATATGGGGAATAGGGTTCTATAGGGCTCTGGTCTAAAGTAGTGCACTATGTAGGGAATAGAGTTCTATAGGGCCCTGGTCTAAAGTAGTGCACTATGTAGGGAATAGGGTTCTATGGGGCTCTGGTCTAAAGTAGTGCACTAAATAGGGAATATGGTGCCGTTTGGAACAAAGGCCTTATTTCCAACTTCTGCAGTCAGTTGCTCAAGCCTGCGTATTTGCATTGGATTAGAATTAAAAAGTCAGAGAAGAGAGAGAGAGAGACAGAGAGGCGATACTCCATTAGTTTTGTGTCACTCATAAAATGTCATTAACATTTGTCGGCCGTGATCTGCTGCCTAAAGAGGAAAGAACCATTTCTCTAAGATGAAAGAAGCTCTTATAAAAAAAGTTCCTAAGACAAGCATCAATGCTTCTCTTCAATACTGGCACAGGTGACAACGCAAATGAATCAAAGTGTTTAAAAATATATATATATAATTTAACCTGGCTGCAGAATAAACTGAAACATTGTTGCTGAAAAAAATAAAGCAATGAAAAAGGAATGTGTGGAAGTCGGAACCCTTGAATTAGAATCATCATTAGACTCGTTCTAATTCTAGAAGTGGAACATCTGAAAGACTAGACTGATGTCTGGTGTGGCAGGAGCAAACTCACAGTACGGAGTCTCAAATGGCCCCCTATTCCCTATACAGAACACTACTTCTGACCAGTCAGCCCAAGGAGAGGTCAAACCTTATTTGTCCACGTGGTGTCGAGAAAGACGGACCAGAGCAGACAGACGACATCGGTCAGTAGAGTACAGAGGCAGTGGGATTACAACTAGCTTACTTATCCCCTGGCTAATTTGACCTGTTGATACAGCCCAGCTTGTCTGAGGCAAAGCAAATACAACCACCACAACGTAATGCTGGACTGTAAAGGCCTGTATCTGGGATATCAACAATACTTCTTCGTCCTGAACCGACTGAATATCCTACATTGTTATTTTAACATTAGTCAGCTACCACACCCTTAGTGAAGTACCTCAACTCCTCCACCGACTAGAGTTGTTCAAATGAACCTCTGACTCGCTATGCATCGACACTTAACATGGTTTAACACCCTTATGTGTTTGTTCTCTGGCGTTGCATGCCTGTCTTAGTTTGCTGAAATCCAAACGACGTTTTGTAAAGGTAACCTGTAACAGCTAGTAATGGATACCACAAATCTTAGGTATACAATCTTGTAGCTATGTTTGACTGTATGATATATTACAGACGACCATTAGAAAAAGGAGAGACAAAATGTCCCTTTCATTTGAAGAGAGAGAGAGTGGGCTTTGCAGCATTTGGCACAGAGCAAATCCTTGTAAAAAATGATTAATGTCAACGTTTTACATTATCAGTGGAGGAAAAAAAACTGGGATTTAGCACAATGTGAGTGCAGACAAGACAGATTGACTCTCAAAACAAAATCAGTACATGGCATTGTACTGGAATGTCAATTATTAGCAGGTTTACGGGAACAAGTATTTAACTACCAAGCCTGAATCATTGCATTGTGGATGGTGGGCAAAAAAACGCATTGTCAAAACGTCACTTTAGCTCGTCCTGAGAGTTCATTTTACAATCCAGGGTGAGTTGTTTCACTTGAGTTAAACTGTGTCGAGTCAGTGACACTTTCAGCGATCGATTTTTAGAAAAGGCCTACTTACAAACTTTGGTTTACGGTCTCCATCCTCGCCTCCAGACGATCCACCTTGTCCTGTGGTGAATCCCTTCTTTCGCTGTTTGTCTCGTCCACTGGATTGAAGATTACTCCAATGGTTCTCCATGATAACTACAGTAGTTTAGCTGGGCTACTCACTGTCACTACTGTACCCGACCTTTGCAACAAACAAAAAACGGCGAAACGTGCAATACGGTTTGTTAACAAAAGAGATTATTGGTGGAAAAGTTACTTTAACCTGATATCGGGTACAAACAGACAATGTGATAACGAGGACAGAGAGAGAGAGAAAAGCGACGCCTTCAAAGATGCTAACGAGCTAGCTAACTATCACGGTCGGATTGCCTTAATCCTATTTGTGGCTTTTCAGGTAGTTTGCCTTCCAAGACGTATAGAAAAGATAAACTACTGTTATCAACACGTTTTCTTGAATACTACTGTTGAAATATTTGCAAAACGATGTTGACAAAGTCAGTTAAGCTATCAGACAACGTTAAAGCGAGTTGATATTTTTACAGCTCAAACTTCTGACTGCAAAAAAAAAATGTTCAATCCGAAAACCGCGCCACCGGAAGTTGTCAGTGTGACGTTGTTTTATTCTAGCCAATTGTTTTTGCCGACAACGGAAACGCCTTTAATTTTGAGATAAATGATTGGCCGTTCGTCATGTCACTCATTTCATTCAAGAGATGAGCAACATGATAAAAAAACGACGCGGGGAAAAAAGCACGTTGTTTATTAATCTACAAAGGCTATTTTGACAAAAATGTTGACAGTTTTACCTTGTAGACTAAAACATTTCCCTGAATCCAACTCTTTCATGTGTCGAAAATAAACAGACACTTGGCAAAATCGTACTGTGTGTAGTCTGTCGGAATCATCTAATCTTTCTTTGGGTATTTTACAATTATTTAGTGGTTTCTTGTAGAGGACTGTATTGCTTGTAGCCGGTCCCGACATAGATCATTGAGGCGCGGTCGGTCGGACAGACATGCAATTTTGGGATGAAAATATTTTCGTTGTCCCTGAGATTATTTGTAAACTGTTGTCTTTCTGCTTTGTATGCGTTAGCCTTATTTTACATATTGTATTAAAATAACATTTGACTTTTTTCACATTATTCACACACTCAGAATTCAACGTCAGTAGTTTACCTCTCCTCTCCTAGTTGAGCTTGCGAGTTCATGTGCCCCTTACATGTATGTTGTACATGTGTGTCTGGCCTCATTGGAATAGAGTAAATTAAATCAAATTGTATTTGTCACATGCACATGGTTAGCAGATGTTAATGCGAGTGTAGCAAAATGCTTGTGCTTCTAGTTCCGACAATGCAGTAATCACCAACGAGTAATCTAACCTAACAATTCCACAACTACTACCTCATACACACAAGTGTAAATTAATAAGAATATGTACATAAAGATATATGAATGAGTGATGGTACAGAACGGCATAGGCAAGATGCAGTAGATGGTATCGAGGACAGTATATACATATGAGATGAGTAATGTAGGGTATGTAAACATTATATTAAGTGGCTAGTGATACATTTTTTACATAAAGAGTCAGTAGATGGTATAGAGTACAGTATATACATATGAGATGAGTAATGTAAGGTATGTAAACATAAAGTGGCGTTGTTTAAAGTGGCTAGTGATACATGTATTACATAAAGATGGCAAGATGCAGTAGATGATATAGAGTACAGTATATACATATGAGATTAGTAATGTAGGGTATGTAAACATTATATTAAGAGGCATTGTTTAAAGTGGCTAGTGATAATTTTTTACATCAATTCCCATTATTAAAGTGGCTGGAGTTGAGTCAGTGTGTTGGCAGCAGCCACTCAATGTTAGTGGTGGCTGTTTAACAGTCTGATGGCCTTGAGATAGAAGCTGTTTTTCAGTCTCTCGGTCCCTGCTTTGATGCACCTGTACTGACCTCGCCTTCTGGATGATAGCGGGGTGAACAGGCAGTGGCTCGGGTGGTTGTTGTCCTTGACGATCTTTATGGCCTTCCTGTGACATCGGGTGGTGTAGGTTTCCTGGATGGCAGGTAGTTTGCCCCCGCGGGTGATGCATTGTGCAGACCTCACCACCCTCTGGAGAGCCTTGCGGTTGTGGGCGGAGCAGTTGCCGTACCAGGCCCGACAGGATGCTCTCGATTGTGCATCTGTAGAAGTTTGTGAGGGTTTTAGGTGAGTATGCTGCCTACACGGCGGACAATTACGTGGCAGTTAACTTTAATATGAAATGAACTTAAATATGATTAGACTGCAGTTTACTAGTGTCTGTAAAATACCTATTGACAATGGCTAAAGAAGTGGATGGTGCTCAACCAACGTGAGTTGAGATTTAATCAGAAGATAATTGAAGAGGAAAAGCAAGGGGTATAGTATAGTATTCGTGAGTTGAGATTTAATCAGAAGATAATTGAACAGGAAGGGGTATAGTATAGTATTTGATTAGGCATGTATTTAGTCTCTGACTGCAAACCGTCCTCCTAAAAGGTATATCCAATATGCAAAACGTATAGCAAGTGTAGCTGTCATCTTCCTTCATGCTTCAAGTTCAGTAGTACCTGCAAGCAATGGTGATCCATCATTCAGAGCAGGTGGGGCTGAGACCCACACTTTTAGAAACTAAATAAATACAAATTATATATATATATATATTATTATGTATTATTTTTTGGGGCGGTGGGTTGCCTGTTTTGCATGTTATTTTGGCATTAAAATGTGTCCCATATCAGTTTGCAAACAATGTAAAAAAAAATATATATATATATATATATAATTGAGTTAATAAAGTCTCATACACACATGTTCTCTCTTTTGTTTTCTTGAGTAAGGCAGCTCCAAAACGCAGGTGTTTCAGTCTAGGCTCAGTGCTTTCCTGTGGTGGTGGGAGCGAGCCAGCAAAAAATAGGAGCATTGCGCCGTGATTGGCTCAGTGTTCTGTCACTCATGGAGACACTACGTCATCGCCAAGTTTAAGTCCTTAGTAAGGGTAGACATGCAAAATTTCAGCCCTTTGGGTCCTGCCATAGAGTTATATTACAAGTGTCCTTCCAAGAAGGCTGAAGGTCATTGGCCACAGATAGAATGATGTCAAATCATATTGTATGTACAGTAGTTTTGAATGGACTGATCATGTCAACATCTCATTTTCAAAGTCTTATCTAGCAGTCATCATCATGAATCAAGTCGACAATCTACTGGTAAATCATGTTTATTCCTTGTCATATGAAGATAAATAATGAAGAGAAATTAAAGATAAAATGTATCGGTGCTCATAATGAATAGAAATTATAGATAAAACATATCGTAGCTCATCGGCCATTGGACATAAAGATTACACAACAAGTTGGAAATCGTAAATTCAACAATGAGTCGTTTGGAAGGAATCAGTGGCTAACTGCAAGCATTGCAAAGCAACCAGTAGCCTGCTATTCAATGGAGTGGCTGTGTGGGGGTTTTTCTCTCCAAGAGTTCCCACCATACATCCAGAGAAGGCCAGACTTTGATGACAAAGTTTGATGACAAAATTCACCCACAGGAAGGACCCTCGCGCCAGCTTCCTGTTCAAGTGAGCACATCACAACAACGTGAGTCCAACGATGTCTTGTCTGCTGCTGCATAAATGATGTAACAAGCCAGGGAGATGTGTATACTGTAGCTAAGAAATCAATACTAAGTGTGTGTTGTGTAGTAAGCTGTTAGTAGCCCATGTGCCTCACCCTAATAATTTGGCTATTTTCACCTAACGTTACTGCTCTGGCTTGGTGGTGCTGCACATGAAGCCTATAACCTGTTTTTGAGAAATGTCATCATCTAATATTGTAAGAGTTTTCACTGTCTGCTTATATGTCCCCTTTATTTATCCTACGGTTCTGACTTGGTGTACACTGTAAGAACGGCCCATGTTCTGCATTCTGTCACAGTACTTTTCAAAAGTGCTAAACACAGTAGTTATATTTACTACGCCAGTCTTACTGTAGCGCGCTCATTAATGTCTTAATCGAAATGACCCTCTTATCTGCTCATCTTTCCCTTATGTAATTGTTTGTCCATCTCACTTGTCAGTAGAAACCACATTTGTTTACGCAAGTCAAAAAAAACTAGGCTGAATTAATTGTTTCGCTGCCAGACAAGGCTCAGCTGATAGCCAGGTGTAGCCGTGGTAAGGATTCACTCCATGGTGCTGAACAGACAGCTCTGCTGATGAGACAGCTTTATGTTGGCCCTAACAGATTGTGGGCTCCGCTTGTCGCCGTTATAGTGCAATTAATGCATTGTTTAGTGTTGTGTTGTGTCTATGCTGGCATGCATCTAAAAAAAAATGTTTTAGAGTTTGCCACACCAAGATTTTTATTTACATGCTAAAATCATCACTGCCTCCGAGATCAGGTGCGCGTGAGGTCTCAATTGAATTGAGTAGGCTGTGGCCTCTATGCATGGAGGGAGAAGCACGGGGCAGTTAGTTACCTTTCCAAGGAAATATACTTCCTAAATAGGCCTATGATTAGGCTATAGTTTACAAAATTGCCTAGAAAATAAATAATGGTCACCCATATTTCTCCTTCTGAAAATCCTCCCGTTCCTAAAAGGTAGGATATAAAAATAGCTCAAGAAAAGTGCTCAATCTCTCCAACTCTGATCTCTTCCAACTACATCTATCATAGTGGCTGATAGAGCCCAGTAATACAGACAGCCTACTATAATAATCTACCATAGTAGCTGATATTGCCCAGTAATACAGAGAGCCTAATATAATGTGCCTCGTGAAAATCTCTCATATTTTAATCTATTTCTTCAGTTATTTTTTGCGCATTTGATATTGCCTATACAGGGCGCAAAAATGCTGTGACCATGGCTGGCAAGTGAGCTTCGTCACACACGCCTAAAATGACATTGCTGGACTGCGGTTGGGTTTGGGACCAGTTCTTGCGGTACCGGGTTGGAGTCGGGAAATAAAGCCAGCGGGTGCGCTATGAAATGCTGTGGGTGTGGGTGGGAGCTGGATTAAGAAATCAGTCCCGGGCAGACCACTAGTTAGTTGCTTGTCGCTACCCTGTGGTGCCAATTGAAATGATAGTCTTATAACGCGTTATAACGGCACGGCATTAGGTCTCATTCAAATCTGCTTACTCACTCTCAAACCTATAGGGCCTAACTAACTGAATTCCTCGTGGATATGAAATGACTGGATATATGATAAAACAGTTCAACACAATCTCACAACAAAAGGGCCTTTCTAACTAACTACAAGTTCACCAGTATCCCAAAGTATTAAGCGAAATCAAGCATAGAAAACAGCATTGGTATAATAAAACACATTTTCCCATAAATTAAGTCGCACGTACAAATGTGTGTATTTCTCGCAAATTCTGTTCAGAAAGTATTGTGTGTGTAGTCTACTGGTAAAATGTGTGTCTTTTCACACGAATTAAGTAGCACATAAATTCGTGTCTTTTCTCACGAATTAATCCGCACAAAAGCGCACGAAATCTGCTGAAATACATTATGTACATTTATGCACGAATTCAATGTGAGATTGTGTTGAACAGTTCCCCCTAGGATATAAGAGCTTCTGCTAAATGACTAAATTGTTAATGTAAATGAGGGTGTAACAGAACAAGTGTGCTGTTGGAGGCAAATGTGTTCACCGTCTCTGTCTCGTGCAGCCGTGCGTTATTCACAGAGACCGGTTAATCCAGCCTAAAACCATCTGTCACTCAAACCACTGGACCGGAGGCGAACCCCAAGTCAAACACTTCACTACCAAACCATACAAGGATATCAAGAATCAATGATTTGTGTATCAGTAATCTTTTGTCAAAGAACGGGACATTAGTTTTTGGGGAGGCGAGAGTTTTAGAATTGATGAGTGAATGATTCTACAACCTCCAGTGTTCCGGGAAGTGCCGGAACTGTCACATGACGCTGGAGAGACGAAGCAGGTACGGGACGTAAAACATTTAATCATAACGGACAGAGACGAGACCGGAACAGCGTCAGAAACACATTCAAAAGACAAAAACAATACAATGCAGCGGCTGGGAACAGAGCTGGGGAACTGATCTGGGAACAGAGCTGGGGAACAGAGCTGGGGAACTGATCTGGGAACAGAGCTGGGGAACTGATCTGGGAACAGAGCTGGGGAACTAATCTGGGAACAGAGCTGGGGAACTGATCTGGGAACAGAGCTGGGGAACAGAGCTGGGGAACTGATCTGGGAACAGAGCTGGGGAACTAATCTGGGAACAGAGCTGGGGAACTGATCTGGGAACAGAGCTGGGGAACAGAGCTGGGGAACTGATCTGGGAACAGAGCTGGGGAACTGAGCTGGGGAACTGATCTGGGAACTGATCTGGGAACAGAGCTGGGGAACTGATCTGGGAACAGAGCTGGGGAACAGAGCTGGGGAACTGATCTGGGAACAGAGCTGGGGAACTGAGCTGGGAACAGAGCTGGGGAACTGATCTGGGAACAGAGCTGGGGAACTAATCTGGGAACAGAGCTGGGGAACTGATCTGGGAACAGAGCTGGGGAACTGATCTGGGAACAGAGCTGGGGAACAGAGCTGGGGAACTAATCTGGGAACAGAGCTGGGGAACAGAGCTGGGAACAGAGCTGGGGAACTGATCTGGGAACAGAGCTGGGGAACTGATCTGGGAACAGAGCTGGGGAACAGAGCTGGGGAACTAATCTGGGAACAGAGCTGGGGAACAGAGCTGGGAACAGAGCTGGGGAACTGATCTGGGAACAGAGCTGGGGAACTGATCTGGGAACAGAGCTGGGGAACTAATCTGGGAACAGAGCTGGGGAACTGATCAGGGAACAGAGCTGGGGAACTGATCTGGGAACAGAGCTGGGGAACAGAGCTGGGGAACTAATCTGGGAACAGAGCTGGGGAACAGAGCTGGGAACAGAGCTGGGGAACTGATCTGGGAACAGAGCTGGGGAACTGATCTGGGAACAGAGCTGGGGAACTGACCTGGGAACAGAGCTGGGGAACTAATCTGGGAACAGAGCTGGGGAACTGATCTGGGAACAGAGCTGGGGAACTGATCTGGGAACAGAGCTGGGGAACTGATCTGGGAACAGAGCTGGGGAACTGATCTGGGAACTGATCTGGGAACAGAGCTGGGGAACTGATCTGGGAACAGAGCTGGGGAACAGAGCTGGGAACAGAGCTGGGGAACTGATCTGGGAACAGAGCTGGGGAACTGATCTGGGAACAGAGCTGGGGAACTAATCTGGGAACAGAGCTGGGGAACTGATCAGGGAACAGAGCTGGGGAACTGATCTGGGAACAGAGCTGGGGAACTAATCTGGGAACAGAGCTGGGGAACAGAGCTGGGGAACTAATCTGGGAACAGAGCTGGGGAACAGAGCTGGGAACAGAGCTGGGGAACTGATCTGGGAACAGAGCTGGGGAACTGATCTGGGAACAGAGCTGGGGAACTAATCTGGGAACAGAGCTGGGGAACTGATCTGGGAACAGAGCTGGGGAACTAATCTGGGAACAGAGCTGGGGAACAGAGCTGGGGAACTAATCTGGGAACAGAGCTGGGGAACAGAGCTGGGAACAGAGCTGGGGAACTGATCTGGGAACAGAGCTGGGGAACTGATCTGGGAACAGAGCTGGGGAACTAATCTGGGAACAGAGCTGGGGAACTGATCTGGGAACAGAGCTGGGGAACTGATCTGGGAACAGAGCTGGGGAACAGAGCTGGGGAACTGATCTGGGAACAGAGCTGGGGAACAGAGCTGGGAACAGAGCTGGGGAACTGATCTGGGAACAGAGCTGGGGAACTGATCTGGGAACAGAGCTGGGGAACAGAGCTGGGGAACTGATCTGGGAACAGAGCTGGGGAACTGATCTGGGAACAGAGCTGGGGAACTAATCTGGGAACAGAGCTGGGGAACTGATCTGGGAACAGAGCTGGGGAACAGAGCTGGGGAACTGATCTGGGAACAGAGCTGGGGAACTGATCTGGGGAACTGATCTGGGAACAGAGCTGGGGAACTGATCTGGGAACAGAGCTGGGGAACTAATCGGAACAGCGTCAGAAACACATTCAAAAGACAAAAACAATACAATGCAGCGGCTGGGAACAGAGCTGGGGAACTGATCTGGGAACAGAGCTGGGGAACAGAGCTGGGGAACTGATCTGGGAACAGAGCTGGGGAACTGATCTGGGAACAGAGCTGGGGAACTAATCTGGGAACAGAGCTGGGGAACTGATCTGGGAACAGAGCTGGGGAACAGAGCTGGGGAACTGATCTGGGAACAGAGCTGGGGAACTGATCTGGGAACAGAGCTGGGGAACTGATCTGGGAACAGAGCTGGGGAACTGATCTGGGAACAGAGCTGGGGAACAGAGCTGGGGAACTGATCTGGGAACAGAGCTGGGGAACTAATCTGGGAACAGAGCTGGGGAACAGAGCTGGGAACAGAGCTGGGGAACTGATCTGGGAACAGAGCTGGGGAACTGATCTGGGAACAGAGCTGGGGAACTGACCTGGGAACAGAGCTGGGGAACTAATCTGGGAACAGAGCTGGGGAACTGATCTGGGAACAGAGCTGGGGAACTGATCTGGGAACAGAGCTGGGGAACTGATCTGGGAACAGAGCTGGGGAACAGAGCTGGGGAACTGATCTGGGAACAGAGCTGGGGAACAGAGCTGGGGAACTGATCTGGGAACAGAGCTGGGGAACTGATCTGGGAACAGAGCTGGGGAACAGAGCTGGGGAACTGATCTGGGAACAGAGCTGGGGAACTGAGCTGGGGAACTGATCTGGGAACAGAGCTGGGGAACAGAGCTGGGGAACTGATCTGGGAACAGAGCTGGGGAACAGAGCTGGGGAACTGATCTGGGAACAGAGCTGGGGAACTGAGCTGGGAACAGAGCTGGGGAACTGATCTGGGAACAGAGCTGGGGAACTAATCTGGGAACAGAGCTGGGGAACAGAGCTGGGGAACTAATCTGGGAACAGAGCTGGGGAACAGAGCTGGGAACAGAGCTGGGGAACTGATCTGGGAACAGAGCTGGGGAACTGATCTGGGAACAGAGCTGGGGAACTAATCTGGGAACAGAGCTGGGGAACTGATCTGGGAACAGAGCTGGGGAACTGATCTGGGAACAGAGCTGGGGAACAGAGCTGGGGAACTGATCTGGGAACAGAGCTGGGGAACAGAGCTGGGAACAGAGCTGGGGAACTGATCTGGGAACAGAGCTGGGGAACTGATCTGGGAACAGAGCTGGGGAACAGAGCTGGGGAACTGATCTGGGAACAGAGCTGGGGAACTGATCTGGGAACAGAGCTGGGGAACTAATCTGGGAACAGAGCTGGGGAACTGATCTGGGAACAGAGCTGGGGAACAGAGCTGGGGAACTGATCTGGGAACAGAGCTGGGGAACTGATCTGGGGAACTGATCTGGGAACAGAGCTGGGGAACTGATCTGGGAACAGAGCTGGGGAACTAATCGGAACAGCGTCAGAAACACATTCAAAAGACAAAAACAATACAATGCAGCGGCTGGGAACAGAGCTGGGGAACTGATCTGGGAACAGAGCTGGGGAACAGAGCTGGGGAACTGATCTGGGAACAGAGCTGGGGAACTGATCTGGGAACAGAGCTGGGGAACTAATCTGGGAACAGAGCTGGGGAACTGATCTGGGAACAGAGCTGGGGAACAGAGCTGGGGAACTGATCTGGGAACAGAGCTGGGGAACTGATCTGGGAACAGAGCTGGGGAACTGATCTGGGAACAGAGCTGGGGAACTGATCTGGGAACAGAGCTGGGGAACAGAGCTGGGGAACTGATCTGGGAACAGAGCTGGGGAACTGAGCTGGGGAACTGATCTGGGAACTGATCTGGGAACAGAGCTGGGGAACTGATCTGGGAACAGAGCTGGGGAACAGAGCTGGGGAACTGATCTGGGAACAGAGCTGGGGAACTGAGCTGGGAACAGAGCTGGGGAACTGATCTGGGAACAGAGCTGGGGAACTAATCTGGGAACAGAGCTGGGGAACAGAGCTGGGAACAGAGCTGGGGAACTGATCTGGGAACAGAGCTGGGGAACTGATCTGGGAACAGAGCTGGGGAACTGATCTGGGAACAGAGCTGGGGAACAGAGCTGGGGAACTGATCTGGGAACAGAGCTGGGGAACTGAGCTGGGAACAGAGCTGGGGAACTGATCTGGGAACAGAGCTGGGGAACTAATCTGGGAACAGAGCTGGGGAACAGAGCTGGGAACAGAGCTGGGGAACTGATCTGGGAACAGAGCTGGGGAACTGATCTGGGAACAGAGCTGGGGAACAGAGCTGGGGAACTAATCTGGGAACAGAGCTGGGGAACAGAGCTGGGAACAGAGCTGGGGAACTGATCTGGGAACAGAGCTGGGGAACTGATCTGGGAACAGAGCTGGGGAACTAATCTGGGAACAGAGCTGGGGAACTGATCTGGGAACAGAGCTGGGGAACTGATCTGGGAACAGAGCTGGGGAACAGAGCTGGGGAACTGAGCTGGGAACAGAGCTGGGGAACTGATCTGGGAACAGAGCTGGGGAACAGAGCTGGGGAACTGATCTGGGAACAGAGCTGGGGAACTGAGCTGGGAACAGAGCTGGGGAACTGATCTGGGAACAGAGCTGGGGAACTAATCTGGGAACAGAGCTGGGGAACAGAGCTGGGAACAGAGCTGGGGAACTGATCTGGGAACAGAGCTGGGGAACTGATCTGGGAACAGAGCTGGGGAACTGATCTGGGAACAGAGCTGGGGAACAGAGCTGGGGAACTGATCTGGGAACAGAGCTGGGGAACTGAGCTGGGAACAGAGCTGGGGAACTGATCTGGGAACAGAGCTGGGGAACTAATCTGGGAACAGAGCTGGGGAACAGAGCTGGGAACAGAGCTGGGGAACTGATCTGGGAACAGAGCTGGGGAACTGATCTGGGAACAGAGCTGGGGAACAGAGCTGGGGAACTAATCTGGGAACAGAGCTGGGGAACAGAGCTGGGAACAGAGCTGGGGAACTGATCTGGGAACAGAGCTGGGGAACTGATCTGGGAACAGAGCTGGGGAACTAATCTGGGAACAGAGCTGGGGAACTGATCTGGGAACAGAGCTGGGGAACTGATCTGGGAACAGAGCTGGGGAACAGAGCTGGGGAACTAATCTGGGAACAGAGCTGGGGAACAGAGCTGGGAACAGAGCTGGGGAACTGATCTGGGAACAGAGCTGGGGAACTGACCTGGGAACAGAGCTGGGGAACTAATCTGGGAACAGAGCTGGGGAACTGATCTGGGAACAGAGCTGGGGAACTGATCTGGGAACAGAGCTGGGGAACTGATCTGGGAACAGAGCTGGGGAACTGATCTGGGAACTGATCTGGGAACAGAGCTGGGGAACTGATCTGGGAACAGAGCTGGGGAACTGATCTGGGAACTGATCTGGGAACAGAGCTGGGGAACTGATCTGGGAACTGATCTGGGAACAGAGCTGGGGAACTGATCTGGGAACTGATCTGGGAACAGAGCTGGGGAACTGATCTGGGAACAGAGCTGGGGAACTGAGCTGGGGAACTGATCTGGGAACAGAGCTGGGGAACTGATCTGGGAAAAGAGCTGGGAACAGAGCTGGGGAACTGATCTGGGAACAGAGCTGGGGAACAGAGCTGGGGAACTGATCTGGGAACAGAGCTGGGGAACTGAGCTGGGGAACTGATCTGGGAACAGAGCTGGGGAACAGAGCTGGGGAACTGATCTGGGAACAGAGCTGGGGAACAGAGCTGGGGAACTGATCTGGGAACAGAGCTGGGGAACTGATCTGGGAACAGAGCTGGGGAACAGAGCTGGGGAACTGATCTGGGAACAGAGCTGGGGAACTGAGCTGGGGAACTGATCTGGGAACAGAGCTGGGGAACAGAGCTGGGGAACTGATCTGGGAACAGAGCTGGGGAACAGAGCTGGGGAACTGATCTGGGAACAGAGCTGGGGAACTGAGCTGGGAACAGAGCTGGGGAACTGATCTGGGAACAGAGCTGGGGAACTAATCTGGGAACAGAGCTGGGGAACTGATCTGGGAACAGAGCTGGGGAACTGATCTGGGAACAGAGCTGGGGAACAGAGCTGGGGAACTAATCTGGGAACAGAGCTGGGGAACAGAGCTGGGAACAGAGCTGGGGAACTGATCTGGGAACAGAGCTGGGGAACTGATCTGGGAACAGAGCTGGGGAACTAATCTGGGAACAGAGCTGGGGAACTGATCTGGGAACAGAGCTGGGGAACTGATCTGGGAACAGAGCTGGGGAACAGAGCTGGGGAACTAATCTGGGAACAGAGCTGGGGAACAGAGCTGGGAACAGAGCTGGGGAACTGATCTGGGAACAGAGCTGGGGAACTGATCTGGGAACAGAGCTGGGGAACTGATCTGGGAACAGAGCTGGGGAACTAATCTGGGAACAGAGCTGGGGAACTGATCTGGGAACAGAGCTGGGGAACTGATCTGGGAACAGAGCTGGGGAACTGATCTGGGAACAGAGCTGGGGAACTGATCTGGGAACTGATCTGGGAACAGAGCTGGGGAACTGATCTGGGAACAGAGCTGGGGAACTGATCTGGGAACAGAGCTGGGGAACTGATCTGGGAACAGAGCTGGGGAACTGATCTGGGAACAGAGCTGGGGAACTGATCTGGGAACAGAGCTGGGGAACTGATCTGGGAACAGAGCTGGGGAACTGATCTGGGAACTGATCTGGGAACAGAGCTGGGGAACTGATCTGGGAACAGAGCTGGGGAACTGATCTGGGAACTGATCTGGGAACAGAGCTGGGGAACTGATTTGGGAACTGATCTGGGAACAGAGCTGGGGAACTGATCTGGGAACTGATCTGGGAACAGAGCTGGGGAACTGATCTGGGAACAGAGCTGGGGAACTGAGCTGGGGAACTGATCTGGGAACAGAGCTGGGGAACTGATCTGGGAACAGAGCTGGGAACAGAGCTGGGGAACTGATCTGGGAACAGAGCTGGGGAACAGAGCTGGGGAACTGATCTGGGAACAGAGCTGGGGAACTGAGCTGGGGAACTGATCTGGGAACAGAGCTGGGGAACAGAGCTGGGGAACTGATCTGGGAACAGAGCTGGGAACAGAGCTGGGGAACTGAGCTGGGGAACTGATCTGGGAACAGAGCTGGGGAACTGAGCTGGGAACAGAGCTGGGGAACTGATCTGGGAACAGAGCTGGGGAACTAATCTGGGAACAGAGCTGGGGAACTGATCTGGGAACAGAGCTGGGGAACTGATCTGGGAACAGAGCTGGGGAACAGAGCTGGGGAACTAATCTGGGAACAGAGCTGGGGAACAGAGCTGGGAACAGAGCTGGGGAACTGATCTGGGAACAGAGCTGGGGAACTGATCTGGGAACAGAGCTGGGGAACTAATCTGGGAACAGAGCTGGGGAACTGATCTGGGAACAGAGCTGGGGAACTGATCTGGGAACAGAGCTGGGGAACAGAGCTGGGGAACTAATCTGGGAACAGAGCTGGGGAACTGATCTGGGAACAGAGCTGGGGAACTGATCTGGGAACAGAGCTGGGGAACTGATCTGGGAACAGAGCTAGGGAACTGATCTGGGAACAGAGCTGGGGAACTAATCTGGGAACAGAGCTGGGGAACTGATCTGGGAACAGAGCTGGGGAACTGATCTGGGAACAGAGCTGGGGAACTGATCTGGGAACAGAGCTGGGGAACTGATCTGGGAACTGATCTGGGAACAGAGCTGGGGAACTGATCTGGGAACAGAGCTGGGGAACTGATCTGGGAACAGAGCTGGGGAACTGATCTGGGAACAGAGCTGGGGAACTGATCTGGGAACAGAGCTGGGGAACTGATCTGGGAACAGAGCTGGGGAACTGATCTGGGAACAGAGCTGGGGAACTGATCTGGGAACAGAGCTGGGGAACTGATCTGGGAACAGAGCTGGGGAACTAATCTGGGAACAGAGCAAGGGAACAGAGCTGGGGAACTAAACTGGGAACAGAGCCGGGGAACTGATCTGGGAACAGACCTGGGGAACTAATCTGGGAACAGAGCTGGGGAACAGAGCTGGGGAACTAAACTGGGAACAGAGCCGGGGAACTGATCTGGGAACAGACCTGGGGAACTAATCTGGGAACTAATCTGGGAACAGAGCTGGGGAACAGAGCTGGGGAACTGATCTGGGAACAGAGCCGGGGAACTGATCTGGGAACAGAGCTGGGGAACTAATCTGGGAACAGAGCTGGGGAACAGAGCTGGGGAACTGTACTGGGAACAGAGCTGGGGAACTAATCTGGGAACAGAGCAAGGGAACAGAGCTGGGGAACTGATCTGGGAACAGAGCTGGGGAACTGATCTGGGAACAGAGCTGGGGAACTGATCTGGGAACAGAGCTGGGGAACTGATCTGGGAACAGAGCTGGGGAACTGATCTGGGAACAGAGCAAGGGAACAGAGCTGGGGAACTGATCTGGGAACAGAGCTGGGGAACTGATCTGGGAACAGAGCTGGGGAACTGATCTGGGAACTGATCTGGGAACAGAGCTGGGGAACTGATCTGGGAACAGAGCTGGGGAACTGATCTGGGAACAGAGCAAGGGAACAGAGCTGGGGAACTGATCTGGGAACAGAGCTGGGGAACTAATCTGGGAACAGAGCAAGGGAACAGAGCTGGGGAACTGATCTGGGAACAGAGCTGGGGAACTGATCTGGGAACAGAGCTGGGGAACTGATCTGGGAACAGAGCTGGGGAACTAATCTGGGAACAGAGCAAGGGAACAGAGCTGGGAACAGAGCTGGGGAACTGATCTGGGAACAGAGCCGGGGAACTGATCTGGGAACAGAGCTGGGGAACTAATCTGGGAACAGAGCAAGGGAACAGAGCTGGGGAACTAAACTGGGAACAGAGCCGGGGAACTGATCTGGGAACAGACCTGGGGAACTGAGCTGGGGAACTGATCTGGGAACAGAGCTGGGGAACAGAGCTGGGGAACTGATCTGGGAACAGAGCTGGGGAACTGAGCTGGGGAACTGATCTGGGAACAGAGCTGGGGAACAGAGCTGGGGAACTGATCTGGGAACAGAGCTGGGGAACAGAGCTGGGGAACTGATCTGGGAACAGAGCTGGGGAACTGAGCTGGGAACAGAGCTGGGGAACTGATCTGGGAACAGAGCTGGGGAACTAATCTGGGAACAGAGCTGGGGAACTGATCTGGGAACAGAGCTGGGGAACTGATCTGGGAACAGAGCTGGGGAACAGAGCTGGGGAACTAATCTGGGAACAGAGCTGGGGAACAGAGCTGGGAACAGAGCTGGGGAACTGATCTGGGAACAGAGCTGGGGAACTGATCTGGGAACAGAGCTGGGGAACTAATCTGGGAACAGAGCTGGGGAACTGATCTGGGAACAGAGCTGGGGAACTGATCTGGGAACAGAGCTGGGGAACAGAGCTGGGGAACTAATCTGGGAACAGAGCTGGGGAACAGAGCTGGGAACAGAGCTGGGGAACTGATCTGGGAACAGAGCTGGGGAACTGATCTGGGAACAGAGCTGGGGAACTGATCTGGGAACAGAGCTGGGGAACTAATCTGGGAACAGAGCTGGGGAACTGATCTGGGAACAGAGCTGGGGAACTGATCTGGGAACAGAGCTGGGGAACTGATCTGGGAACAGAGCTGGGGAACTGATCTGGGAACTGATCTGGGAACAGAGCTGGGGAACTGATCTGGGAACAGAGCTGGGGAACTGATCTGGGAACAGAGCTGGGGAACTGATCTGGGAACAGAGCTGGGGAACTGATCTGGGAACAGAGCTGGGGAACTGATCTGGGAACAGAGCTGGGGAACTGATCTGGGAACTGATCTGGGAACAGAGCTGGGGAACTGATCTGGGAACAGAGCTGGGGAACTGATCTGGGAACTGATCTGGGAACAGAGCTGGGGAACTGATTTGGGAACTGATCTGGGAACAGAGCTGGGGAACTGATCTGGGAACTGATCTGGGAACAGAGCTGGGGAACTGATCTGGGAACAGAGCTGGGGAACTGAGCTGGGGAACTGATCTGGGAACAGAGCTGGGGAACTGATCTGGGAACAGAGCTGGGAACAGAGCTGGGGAACTGATCTGGGAACAGAGCTGGGGAACAGAGCTGGGGAACTGATCTGGGAACAGAGCTGGGGAACTGAGCTGGGGAACTGATCTGGGAACAGAGCTGGGGAACAGAGCTGGGGAACTGATCTGGGAACAGAGCTGGGGAACAGAGCTGGGGAACTGATCTGGGAACAGAGCTGGGGAACTGAGCTGGGGAACTGATCTGGGAACAGAGCTGGGGAACAGAGCTGGGGAACTGATCTGGGAACAGAGCTGGGGAACAGAGCTGGGGAACTGATCTGGGAACAGAGCTGGGGAACTGAGCTGGGAACAGAGCTGGGGAACTGATCTGGGAACAGAGCTGGGGAACTAATCTGGGAACAGAGCTGGGGAACTGATCTGGGAACAGAGCTGGGGAACTGATCTGGGAACAGAGCTGGGGAACAGAGCTGGGGAACTAATCTGGGAACAGAGCTGGGGAACAGAGCTGGGAACAGAGCTGGGGAACTGATCTGGGAACAGAGCTGGGGAACTGATCTGGGAACAGAGCTGGGGAACTAATCTGGGAACAGAGCTGGGGAACTGATCTGGGAACAGAGCTGGGGAACTGATCTGGGAACAGAGCTGGGGAACAGAGCTGGGGAACTAATCTGGGAACAGAGCTGGGGAACTGATCTGGGAACAGAGCTGGGGAACTGATCTGGGAACAGAGCTGGGGAACTGATCTGGGAACAGAGCTAGGGAACTGATCTGGGAACAGAGCTGGGGAACTAATCTGGGAACAGAGCTGGGGAACTGATCTGGGAACAGAGCTGGGGAACTGATCTGGGAACAGAGCTGGGGAACTGATCTGGGAACAGAGCTGGGGAACTGATCTGGGAACTGATCTGGGAACAGAGCTGGGGAACTGATCTGGGAACAGAGCTGGGGAACTGATCTGGGAACAGAGCTGGGGAACTGATCTGGGAACAGAGCTGGGGAACTGATCTGGGAACAGAGCTGGGGAACTGATCTGGGAACAGAGCTGGGGAACTGATCTGGGAACAGAGCTGGGGAACTGATCTGGGAACAGAGCTGGGGAACTAATCTGGGAACAGAGCAAGGGAACAGAGCTGGGGAACTAAACTGGGAACAGAGCCGGGGAACTGATCTGGGAACAGACCTGGGGAACTAATCTGGGAACAGAGCTGGGGAACAGAGCTGGGGAACTAAACTGGGAACAGAGCCGGGGAACTGATCTGGGAACAGACCTGGGGAACTAATCTGGGAACTAATCTGGGAACAGAGCTGGGGAACAGAGCTGGGGAACTGATCTGGGAACAGAGCCGGGGAACTGATCTGGGAACAGAGCTGGGGAACTAATCTGGGAACAGAGCTGGGGAACAGAGCTGGGGAACTGTACTGGGAACAGAGCTGGGGAACTAATCTGGGAACAGAGCAAGGGAACAGAGCTGGGGAACTGATCTGGGAACAGAGCTGGGGAACTGATCTGGGAACAGAGCTGGGGAACTGATCTGGGAACAGAGCTGGGGAACTGATCTGGGAACAGAGCTGGGGAACTGATCTGGGAACAGAGCAAGGGAACAGAGCTGGGGAACTGATCTGGGAACAGAGCTGGGGAACTGATCTGGGAACAGAGCTGGGGAACTGATCTGGGAACTGATCTGGGAACAGAGCTGGGGAACTGATCTGGGAACAGAGCTGGGGAACTGATCTGGGAACAGAGCAAGGGAACAGAGCTGGGGAACTGATCTGGGAACAGAGCTGGGGAACTAATCTGGGAACAGAGCAAGGGAACAGAGCTGGGGAACTGATCTGGGAACAGAGCTGGGGAACTGATCTGGGAACAGAGCTGGGGAACTGATCTGGGAACAGAGCTGGGGAACTAATCTGGGAACAGAGCAAGGGAACAGAGCTGGGAACAGAGCTGGGGAACTGATCTGGGAACAGAGCCGGGGAACTGATCTGGGAACAGAGCTGGGGAACTAATCTGGGAACAGAGCTGGGGAACAGAGCTGGGGAACTGATCTGGGAACAGAGCTGGGGAACTAATCTGGGAACAGAGCAAGGGAACAGAGCTGGGGAACTGATCTGGGAACAGAGCTGGGGAACTGATCTGGGAACAGAGCTGGGGAACTGATCTGGGAACAGAGCTGGGGAACTGATCTGGGAACAGAGCTGGGGAACTGATCTGGGAACAGAGCTGGGGAACTGATCTGGGAACAGAGCTGGGGAACTAATCTGGGAACAGAGCAAGGGAACAGAGCTGGGGAACTAAACTGGGAACAGAGCCGGGGAACTGATCTGGGAACAGACCTGGGGAACTAATCTGGGAACAGAGCTGGGGAACAGAGCTGGGGAACTAAACTGGGAACAGAGCCGGGGAACTGATCTGGGAACAGACCTGGGGAACAGAGCTGGGGAACTGATCTGGGAACAGAGCTGGGGAACAGAGCTGGGGAACTGATCTGGGAACAGAGCTGGGGAACTGAGCTGGGAACAGAGCTGGGGAACTGATCTGGGAACAGAGCTGGGGAACTAATCTGGGAACAGAGCTGGGGAACTGATCTGGGAACAGAGCTGGGGAACTGATCTGGGAACAGAGCTGGGGAACAGAGCTGGGGAACTAATCTGGGAACAGAGCTGGGGAACAGAGCTGGGAACAGAGCTGGGGAACTGATCTGGGAACAGAGCTGGGGAACTGATCTGGGAACAGAGCTGGGGAACTAATCTGGGAACAGAGCTGGGGAACTGATCTGGGAACAGAGCTGGGGAACTGATCTGGGAACAGAGCTGGGGAACAGAGCTGGGGAACTAATCTGGGAACAGAGCTGGGGAACTGATCTGGGAACAGAGCTGGGGAACTGATCTGGGAACAGAGCTGGGGAACTGATCTGGGAACAGAGCTAGGGAACTGATCTGGGAACAGAGCTGGGGAACTAATCTGGGAACAGAGCTGGGGAACTGATCTGGGAACAGAGCTGGGGAACTGATCTGGGAACAGAGCTGGGGAACTGATCTGGGAACAGAGCTGGGGAACTGATCTGGGAACTGATCTGGGAACAGAGCTGGGGAACTGATCTGGGAACAGAGCTGGGGAACTGATCTGGGAACAGAGCTGGGGAACTGATCTGGGAACAGAGCTGGGGAACTGATCTGGGAACAGAGCTGGGGAACTGATCTGGGAACAGAGCTGGGGAACTGATCTGGGAACAGAGCTGGGGAACTGATCTGGGAACAGAGCTGGGGAACTGATCTGGGAACAGAGCTGGGGAACTAATCTGGGAACAGAGCAAGGGAACAGAGCTGGGGAACTAAACTGGGAACAGAGCCGGGGAACTGATCTGGGAACAGACCTGGGGAACTAATCTGGGAACAGAGCTGGGGAACAGAGCTGGGGAACTAAACTGGGAACAGAGCCGGGGAACTGATCTGGGAACAGACCTGGGGAACTAATCTGGGAACTAATCTGGGAACAGAGCTGGGGAACAGAGCTGGGGAACTGATCTGGGAACAGAGCCGGGGAACTGATCTGGGAACAGAGCTGGGGAACTAATCTGGGAACAGAGCTGGGGAACAGAGCTGGGGAACTGTACTGGGAACAGAGCTGGGGAACTAATCTGGGAACAGAGCAAGGGAACAGAGCTGGGGAACTGATCTGGGAACAGAGCTGGGGAACTGATCTGGGAACAGAGCTGGGGAACTGATCTGGGAACAGAGCTGGGGAACTGATCTGGGAACAGAGCTGGGGAACTGATCTGGGAACAGAGCAAGGGAACAGAGCTGGGGAACTGATCTGGGAACAGAGCTGGGGAACTGATCTGGGAACAGAGCTGGGGAACTGATCTGGGAACTGATCTGGGAACAGAGCTGGGGAACTGATCTGGGAACAGAGCTGGGGAACTGATCTGGGAACAGAGCAAGGGAACAGAGCTGGGGAACTGATCTGGGAACAGAGCTGGGGAACTAATCTGGGAACAGAGCAAGGGAACAGAGCTGGGGAACTGATCTGGGAACAGAGCTGGGGAACTGATCTGGGAACAGAGCTGGGGAACTGATCTGGGAACAGAGCTGGGGAACTAATCTGGGAACAGAGCAAGGGAACAGAGCTGGGAACAGAGCTGGGGAACTGATCTGGGAACAGAGCCGGGGAACTGATCTGGGAACAGAGCTGGGGAACTAATCTGGGAACAGAGCTGGGGAACTGATCTGGGAACAGAGCTGGGGAACTGATCTGGGAACAGAGCTGGGGAACTGATCTGGGAACAGAGCTGGGGAACTGATCTGGGAACAGAGCAAGGGAACAGAGCTGGGGAACTGATCTGGGAACAGAGCTGGGGAACTGATCTGGGAACAGAGCTGGGGAACTGATCTGGGAACTGATCTGGGAACAGAGCTGGGGAACTGATCTGGGAACAGAGCTGGGGAACTGATCTGGGAACAGAGCAAGGGAACAGAGCTGGGGAACTGATCTGGGAACAGAGCTGGGGAACTAATCTGGGAACAGAGCAAGGGAACAGAGCTGGGGAACTGATCTGGGAACAGAGCTGGGGAACTGATCTGGGAACAGAGCTGGGGAACTGATCTGGGAACAGAGCTGGGGAACTAATCTGGGAACAGAGCAAGGGAACAGAGCTGGGAACAGAGCTGGGGAACTGATCTGGGAACAGAGCCGGGGAACTGATCTGGGAACAGAGCTGGGGAACTAATCTGGGAACAGAGCTGGGGAACAGAGCTGGGGAACTGATCTGGGAACAGAGCTGGGGAACTAATCTGGGAACAGAGCAAGGGAACAGAGCTGGGGAACTGATCTGGGAACAGAGCTGGGGAACTGATCTGGGAACAGAGCTGGGGAACTGATCTGGGAACAGAGCTGGGGAACTGATCTGGGAACAGAGCTGGGGAACTGATCTGGGAACAGAGCTGGGGAACTGATCTGGGAACAGAGCTGGGGAACTAATCTGGGAACAGAGCAAGGGAACAGAGCTGGGGAACTAAACTGGGAACAGAGCCGGGGAACTGATCTGGGAACAGACCTGGGGAACTAATCTGGGAACAGAGCTGGGGAACAGAGCTGGGGAACTAAACTGGGAACAGAGCCGGGGAACTGATCTGGGAACAGACCTGGGGAACTAATCTGGGAACTAATCTGGGAACAGAGCTGGGGAACAGAGCTGGGGAACTGATCTGGGAACAGAGCCGGGGAACTGATCTGGGAACAGAGCTGGGGAACTAATCTGGGAACAGAGCTGGGGAACAGAGCTGGGGAACTGTACTGGGAACAGAGCTGGGGAACTAATCTGGGAACAGAGCAAGGGAACAGAGCTGGGGAACTGATCTGGGAACAGAGCTGGGGAACTGATCTGGGAACAGAGCTGGGGAACTGATCTGGGAACAGAGCTGGGGAACTGATCTGGGAACAGAGCTGGGGAACTGATCTGGGAACAGAGCAAGGGAACAGAGCTGGGGAACTGATCTGGGAACAGAGCTGGGGAACTGATCTGGGAACAGAGCTGGGGAACTGATCTGGGAACTGATCTGGGAACAGAGCTGGGGAACTGATCTGGGAACAGAGCTGGGGAACTGATCTGGGAACAGAGCAAGGGAACAGAGCTGGGGAACTGATCTGGGAACAGAGCTGGGGAACTAATCTGGGAACAGAGCAAGGGAACAGAGCTGGGGAACTGATCTGGGAACAGAGCTGGGGAACTGATCTGGGAACAGAGCTGGGGAACTGATCTGGGAACAGAGCTGGGGAACTAATCTGGGAACAGAGCAAGGGAACAGAGCTGGGAACAGAGCTGGGGAACTGATCTGGGAACAGAGCCGGGGAACTGATCTGGGAACAGAGCTGGGGAACTAATCTGGGAACAGAGCTGGGGAACAGAGCTGGGGAACTGATCTGGGAACAGAGCTGGGGAACTAATCTGGGAACAGAGCAAGGGAACAGAGCTGGGGAACTGATCTGGGAACAGAGCTGGGGAACTGATCTGGGAACAGAGCTGGGGAACTGATCTGGGAACAGAGCTGGGGAACTGATCTGGGAACAGAGCAAGGGAACAGAGCTGGGAACAGAGCTGGGGAACTGATCTGGGAACAGAGCCGGGGAACTGATCTGGGAACAGAGCTGGGGAACTAATCTGGGAACAGAGCTGGGGAACAGAGCTGGGGAACTGATCTGGGAACAGAGCTGGGGAACTAATCTGGGAACAGAGCAAGGGAACAGAGCTGGGGAACTGATCTGGGAACAGAGCTGGGGAACTGATCTGGGAACAGAGCTGGGGAACTGATCTGGGAACAGAGCTGGGGAACTGATCTGGGAACAGAGCTGGGGAACTGATCTGGGAACAGAGCAAGGGAACAGAGCTGGGGAACTGATCTGGGAACAGAGCTGGGGAACTGATCTGGGAACAGAGCTGGGGAACTGATCTGGGAACTGATCTGGGAACAGAGCTGGGGAACTGATCTGGGAACAGAGCTGGGGAACTGATCTGGGAACAGAGCTGGGGAACTGATCTGGGAACAGAGCAAGGGAACAGAGCTGGGGAACTGATCTGGGAACAGAGCTGGGGAACTAATCTGGGAACAGAGCAAGGGAACAGAGCTGGGGAACTGATCTGGGGAACAGAGCTGGGGAACTGATCTGGGAACAGAGCTGGGGAACTGATCTGGGAACAGAGCTGGGGAACTGATCTGGGAACAGAGCTGGGGAACTGATCTGGGAACAGAGCAAGGGAACAGAGCTGGGGAACTGATCTGGGAACAGAGCTGGGGAACTGATCTGGGAACAGAGCTGGGGAACTGATCTGGGAACTGATCTGGGAACAGAGCTGGGGAACTGATCTGGGAACAGAGCTGGGGAACTGATCTGGGAACAGAGCTGGGGAACTGATCTGGGAACAGAGCTGGGGAACTGATCTGGGAACAGAGCAAGGGAACAGAGCTGGGGAACTGATCTGGGAACAGAGCTGGGGAACTGATCTGGGAACAGAGCTGGGGAACTGATCTGGGAACTGATCTGGGAACAGAGCTGGGGAACTGATCTGGGAACAGAGCTGGGGAACTGATCTGGGAACAGAGCAAGGGAACAGAGCTGGGGAACTGATCTGGGAACAGAGCTGGGGAACTGATCTGGGAACAGAGCTGGGGAACTGATCTGGGAACTGATCTGGGAACAGAGCTGGGGAACTGATCTGGGAACAGAGCTGGGGAACTGATCTGGGAACAGAGCTGGGGAACTGATCTGGGAACAGAGCTGGGGAACTGATCTGGGAACAGAGCTGGGGAACAGAGCAAGGGAACAGAGCAAGGGAACAGAGCAAGGGAACAGAGCAAGGGAACAGAGCTGGGGAACTGATCTGGGAAAAGAGCAAGGGAAAAGACAAATATAGGGGAGGAAAAGAACAGACAAATATAGGGGAGGAAAAGAACATGTGATAAGTGAGTCCAATAACGCAGATGGAGTGACGAGGGAGGGCAGGTGTGAGTGATGGATGGCAGGAAGTGAGTGATGCAGGGTAATCTGGCGCCCTCAAGCGCCAGAGGAAGGGAAGAGCGGGAGCAGACGCGACAGGAACAGAAAGTGAGCGTGAGAGGGGGATGACTTGGGGAACTCTGAGGTAAAAAAACAAACACATTTAGAATAAAGCAGTAAAGATATATCATTGTATTTGCGTAGTGGCCTCGAGCAGTAGACTAGAGGCGGTTATAGAAGTTGCAAACATGGCGATTTTTTTTTTCATCTCGCATTTTTTTTTTGCCTTTTATAAAAACATTTTATGCAATTCTATATCCTTTTACATGACTGGAGACTTTGTCAGAATCTTTTTTTTTAATACTGAACAAATGATCGAAATGTCAGGCTACTTTGACACTGACAATCTGACAATCTGAGATCAATAAAAAAAACGACCGTGTCTTGAACCCGTCAAATCAAATCAATTTATTTGTCACGTGCGCCGAATACAACAAGTGTAGGTAGACCTTACAGTGAAAATGCTTACTTACAGGCTCTAACCAATAGTGTGAAAAAAAAAGGCGTGTGTGTGTGTGTGTGTGCGTGCATGCGTGTGCATGCGTGTGTGTGTGCGTGTGCATGCGTGAGTGCGTGCATGTGTGTGTAGGTAAGTAAAGAAATAAAACAACAGTAAAAAATACATTTGAAAATAAGAGTAGCGAGGCTACATACAGACACCTGTTAGTCAGGCTAACAGCACAATAGGTTAGAAGACCGTAAAACGGCGGCCATCTCCTCCGACGCCATCAATAGCCTACGTGTGGATAAACTCTAAACGTGTGGGGTTCAACAAGGGTTCTTCTAGGATCCTCAAAGTTCTTCAAAGAACCTTAGGGTTCTTGGTATTGAAAATTACACCCCCCCCCCCCAAAGGTTCTTTCAAGAACCCCCATAGGAGGTGGGGTTCCGCGTGGAACCTCCTTAGATGGTGGGGGGGGGTTCTTGCAGGAACCTAACGGCCCAACTGAAACATTAGGATTTGAATTTGAAAGGACAGCAGGTGAAGGCACTTAACTGAAAAAAATGTAAAGATCTCCTCAATTTAAAGTAAGGTTGTTCCCTTGTATATGAGCTACATTTATATTGTTTTATAATCATACCATCTATCTTTTCATGTTGGTGCAAATCTTTCTAAAAAACAGAAAATGGACACAATTCAATGGACAAACAGTCAACAAAGAGGTAAGAATATGTAGGCTATGAGACTATGTAGGATATGTAGAATATGTAGGCTATGAGACTATGTAGAATATGTAGGATATGTAGGCTATAGCCTACAGCAGATACCAGTTGTGTCTTTTCAGCAGGAGTTATGTCCTTTCCAACCTGTGTTTTCTGGCAATTATATCTGAAATATTGCAAAACGGCCTGTTTTGTCTGCATGCTGTTTGTTCGCTGACAGATTTGCTGCTGTGTTCCCGACTGTAAATTGAGTGTGAGAAAGTTCTGGACTGTAGGCTATGCTTTGTCATTTGGCTACAGCCACAGCTAGGATATATATATATATATAATTAGAAGAAGCCATTGATCTTCTGTGGCTAAATTATAGGCCTTATCTCGGTGTTTTAGGCTATTCTGAATTATTTCCTTCTTCCTGAACAAACAATAATTCTATAATTTTGGAAAATGTCTTTCAATTTGTCAGGGGTGCTGCGGCTCCTCCAGAACCCTGCGCACGGCCATGATTCTATAAATAAACTAAGTATTAAGTGCAACGCTGAAGAGAGGAGAGTTGCAGGTTCTCGCCTATCAGAGAAGAGAGCGGGAGAGAGATTATGATAAGTGAATACAGGCGTGTTTCTCACACAACCACCGCCAGGTGTTGGTCTCAAACAGGTTCGTTACCATGGTAAGGGGGCAAAAATACTGTTATCAATTTACAGATACTTTTGAAAAACGAGATGATTACTTCGAGGATTAGGCCTACTTTTAAATTCAGAAAGGATGTTTTCTCGATGACATTCAAATCAGCATTGTAAAAAAAAGCGCAAGTTTAAGTTTGTTCCACCTGAGCGAGTCTGACCACCAATCAGAGACCACTATGATGACACACCAAATGATGACCACCAATCAGAGACCACTATGATGACACACCAAATGATGACCACCAATCAGAGACCACTATGATGACACACCAAATGATGACCACCAATCAGAGACCACTATGATGACACACCAAATGATGACCACCAATCAGAGACCACTATGATGACACACCAAATGATGACCACCAATCAGAGACCACTATGATGACACACCAAATGATGACCACCAATCAGAGACCACTATGATGACACACCAAATGATGACCACCAATCAGAGACCACAATGATGACACACCAAATGATAACCACCAATCAGAGACCACTATGATGACACACCAAATGATGATCACCAATCAGAGACCACTATGATGACACACCAAATGATGACCACCAATCAGAGACCACTATGATGACACACCATATAGCTGGGGAACTGGGGAACTGATCTGGGAACAGAGCTGGGGAACTGATCTGGGAACAGAGCTGGGGAACTAATCTGGGAACTGATCTGGGAACAGAGCTGGGGAACTGATCTGGGAACAGAGCTGGGGAACTAATCTGGGAACAGAGCAAGGGAACAGAGCTGGGGAACTGATCTGGGAACAGAGCTGGGGAACTGATCTGGGAACAGAGCTGGGGAACTAATCTGGGAACTGATCTGGGAACAGAGCTGGGGAACTGATCTGGGAACAGAGCTGGGGAACTAATCTGGGAACAGAGCAAGGGAACAGAGCTGGGGAACTGATCTGGGAACAGAGCTGGGGAACTGATCTGGGAACAGAGCAAGGGAAAAGACAAATATAGGGGAGGAGCTGGTGAACTGATCTGGGAACAGAGCTGGGGAACTGATCTGGGAACAGAGCTGGGGAACTGATCTGGGAACAGAGCTGGGGAACTGATCTGGGAACAGAGCTGGGGAACTAATCTGGGAACAGAGCTGGGGAACTGATCTGGGAACAGAGCTGGGGAACTGATCTGGGAACAGAGCTGGGGAACTAATCTGGGAACAGAGCAAGGGAACAGAGCTGGGGAACTGATCTGGGAACAGAGCTGGGGAACTAATCTGGGAACTGATCTGGGAACAGAGCTGGGGAACTGATCTGGGAACAGAGCTGGGGAACTGATCTGGGAACAGAGCTGGGGAACTAATCTGGGAACAGAGCAAGGGAACAGAGCTGGGGAACTGATCTGGGAACAGAGCTGGGGAACTGATCTGGGAACAGAGCTGGGGAACTGATCTGGGAACAGAGCTGGGGAACTGATCTGGGAACAGAGCTGGGGAACTAATCTGGGAACAGAGCAAGGGAACAGAGCTGGGGAACTGATCTGGGAACAGAGCTGGGGAACTGATCTGGGAACAGAGCTGGGGAACTGATCTGGGAACAGAGCTGGGGAACTAATCTGGGAACTGATCTGGGAACAGAGCTGGGGAACTGATCTGGGAACAGAGCTGGGGAACTGATCTGGGAACAGAGCTGGGGAACTGATCTGGGAACAGAGCTGGGGAACAGAGCAAGGGAACAGAGCAAGGGAACAGAGCAAGGGAACAGAGCAAGGGAACAGAGCTGGGGAACTGATCTGGGAAAAGAGCAAGGGAAAAGACAAATATAGGGGAGGAAAAGAACATGTGATAAGTGAGTCCAATAACGCAGATGGAGTGACGAGGGAGGGCAGGTGTGAGTGATGGATGGCAGGAAGTGAGTGATGCAGGGTAATCTGGCGCCCTCAAGCGCCAGAGGAAGGGAAGAGCGGGAGCAGACGCGACAGGAACAGAAAGTGAGCGTGAGAGGGGGATGACTTGGGGAACTCTGAGGTAAAAAAACAAACACATTTAGAATAAAGCAGTAAAGATATATCATTGTATTTGCGTAGTGGCCTCGAGCAGTAGACTAGAGGCGGTTATAGAAGTTGCAAACATGGCGATTTTTTTTTTCATCTCGCATTTTTTTTTGGCCTTTTATAAAAACATTTTATGCAATTCTATATCCTTTTACATGACTGGAGACTTTGTCAGAATCTTTTTTTTTAATACTGAACAAATGATCGAAATGTCAGGCTACTTTGACACTGACAATCTGACAATCTGAGATCAATAAAAAAAACGACCGTGTCTTGAACCCGTCAAATCAAATCAATTTATTTGTCACGTGCGCCGAATACAACAAGTGTAGGTAGACCTTACAGTGAAAATGCTTACTTACAGGCTCTAACCAATAGTGTGAGAAAAAAAAGGCGTGTGTGTGTGTGTGTGTGTGTGCGTGCATGCGTGCGTGTGCGTGTGTGTGTGCGTGTGCATGCGTGAGTGCGTGCTTGTGTGTGTAGGTAAGTAAAGAAATAAAACAACAGTAAAAAATACATTTGAAAATAAGAGTAGCGAGGCTACATACAGACACCTGTTAGTCAGGCTAACAGCACAATAGGTTAGAAGACCGTAAAACGGCGGCCATCTCCTCCGACGCCATCAATAGCCTACGTGTGGATAAACTCTAAACGTGTGGGGTTCAACAAGGGTTCTTCTAGGATCCTCAAAGTTCTTCAAAGAACCTTAGGGTTCTTGGTATTGAAAATTACACCCCCCCCTCCCCCCAAAGGTTCTTTCAAGAACCCCCATAGGAGGTGGGGTTCCGCGTGGAACCTCCTTAGATGGTGGGGGGGGGTTCTTGCAGGAACCTAACGGCCCAACTGAAACATTATGATTTGAATTTGAAAGGACAGCAGGTGAAGGCACTTAACTGAAAAAAATGTAAAGATCTCCTCAATTTAAAGTAAGGTTGTTCCCTTGTATATGAGCAACATTTATATTGTTTTATGATCATACCATCTATCTTTTCATGTTGGTGCAAATCTTTCTAAAAAACAGAAAATGGACACAATTCAATGGACAAACAGTCAACAAAGAGGTAAGAAAATGTAGGTTATAGCCTACAGCAGATAGATACCAGTTGTGTCTTTTCAGCAGGAGTTATGTCCTTTCCAACCTGTGTTTTCTGGCGATTATATCTGAAATATTGCAAAACGGCCTGTTTTGTCTGCATGCTGTTTGTTCGCTGACAGATTTGCTGCTGTGTTCCCGACTGTAAATTGACTGTGAGAAAGTTCTGGACTGTAGGCTATGCTTTGTCATTTGGCTACAGCCACAGCTAGGATATATATATATATATAATTAGAAGAAGCCATTGATCTTCTGTGGCTAAATTATAGGCCTTATCTCGGTGTATTAGGCTATTCTGAATTATTTCCTTCTTCCTGAACAAACAATAATTCTATAATTTTGGAAAATGTCTTTCAATTTATCAGGGGTGCTGCGGCTCCTCCAGAACCCTTCGCACAGCCATGATTCTATAAATAAACTAAGTATTAAGTGCAACGCTGGAGAGATGAGAGTTGCAGGTTCTCGTCTATCAGAGAAGAGAGCGGGAGAGAGATTATGATAAGTGAATACAGGCGTGCTTCTCACACAACCACCGCCAGGTGTTGGTCTCAAACAGGTTCGTTACCATGGTAAGGGGGCAAAAATACTGTTATCAATTTACAGATACTTTTGAAAAACGAGATGATTACTTCGAGGATTAGGCCTACTTTTAAATTCAGAAAGGATGTTTTCTCGATGACATTCAAATCAGCATTGTAAAAAAAAGCGCAAGTTTAAGTTTGTTCCACCTGAGCGAGTCTGACCACCAATCAGAGACCACTATGATGACACACCAAATGATGACCACCAATCAGAGACCACTATGATGACACACCAAATGATGACCACCAATCAGAGACCACTATGATGACACACCAAATGATGACCACCAATCAGAGACCACAATGATGACACACCAAATGATAACCACCAATCAGAGACCACTATGATGACACACCAAATGATGACACACCAATCAGAGACCACTATGATGACACACCAAATGATGACCACCAGAGTACAGTATGATGACACACCAAATGATGACCACCAATCAGAGACCACTATGATGACACACCAAATGATGACCACCAATCAGAGACCAGTATGATGACACACCAAATGATGACCACTAATCAGAGACCACTATGATGACACACCAAATGATAACCACCAATCAGAGACCACTATGATGACACACCAAATGATAATCACCAATCAGAGACCACTATGATGACACACCAAATGATGACCACCAATCAGAGACCACTATGATGACACACCAAATGATGACCACCAATCAGAGACCACCATGATGACACACCAAATGATGACACACCAATCAGAGACCACTATGATGACACACCAAATGATGACCACCAATCAGAGACCACTATGATGACACACCAAATGATGACCACTATGATGACCCATCAAATGATAACCACCAATCAAAGACCACTATGATGACACATCAAAGGATGACCACCAATCAGAGACCACTATGATGACACATCAAATGATGACCACTATGATGACACACCAAATGATAACCACCAATCAAAGACCACTATGATGACACACCAAATGTGTTTGATGGATCGCGGGGAAAAGAGCAGGAATGTTTTTTTTTGTCGGCTTCAGTCCAAACTATGTCCTCCAATGGTGTGACTGCTGTCGGCATCCAAAGATGATCCATGTTGAATAAACGCTTGGAGGTAAAGGATGACATCAGAGGTGTAGTCTACAGCGATACGGATATCACCTTGTTATTGTTATCTACATAGCGCATTGATGTGGATCACACTGCCGCTCTCTCATTTAGCTATTTGTGCCTTACGGATTGTTGTTGTTGTGGACGGCTATGTTCACAAATCTAAAATGTATGTTCGAACCCAATGAATGGTTGAATTCTATACTCTCTACATATTATATCAAACAGAAAATGAACGTTGACCTCAGGGATGCAGCAGCCCGAGTCGGCTCACAACCTGTTCTGAAACCGACAGAGTGTTGGATGTGTGCTGGGTCGCCGGGCGAGTTTCTGTTCTGTCTGTGCGTCGCCGGGTGCACTTGTACAGATGAGAGGAGAACCAACACAAAACATACAAAGGGTGATTAGACCGCGGCCTTGTGCACGATACACTGCATGAGCTAAGCATCAGAATCGCTCTAGAACTCTCCTCAGAGCAGAGAAACTTCTAAATCACACAGAGAGATATGTTCTAATTCACACAGAGAGATACGTTCTAATTCACACAGAGAGATATGTTCTAATTCACACAGAGAGATACGTTCTAATTCACACAGAGAGATACGTTCTAATTCACACAGAGAGATATGTTCTAATTCACACAGAGAGATATGTTCTAGTTCACACAGAGAGATATGTTCTAGTTCACACAGAGAGATATGTTCTAATTCACACAGAGAGATATGTTCTAATTCACACAGAGAGATATGTTCTAATTCACACAGAGAGATATGTTCTAATTCACACAGAGAGATATGTTCTAATTCACACAGAGAGATATGTTCTAGTTCACACAGAGAGATATGTTCTAATTCACACAGAGAGATATGTTCTAATTCACACAGAGAGATATGTTCTAATTCACACAGAGAGATATGTTCTAGTTCACACAGAGAGATATGTTCTAGTTCACACAGAGAGATATGTTCTAATTCACACAGAGAGATATGTTCTAAATCACACAGAGAGATATGTTCTAATTCACACAGAGAGATATGTTCTAAATCACACAGAGAGATATGTTCTAATTCACACAGAGAGATATGTTCTAGTTCACACAGAGAGATATGTTCTAAATCACACAGAGAGATATGTTCTAAATCACACAGAGAGATATGTTCTAGTTCACACAGAGAGATATGTTCTAATTCACACAGAGAGATATGTTCTAATTCACACAGAGAGATATGTTCTAATTCACACAGAGAGATATGTTCTAATTCACACAGAGAGATATGTTCTAATTCACACAGAGAGATATGTTCTAATTCACACAGAGAGATATGTTCTAATTCACACAGAGAGATATGTTCTAATTCACACAGAGAGATATGTTCTAAATCACACAGAGAGATACATTCTAAATCACACAGAGAGATATGTTCTAAATCACACAGAGAGATATGTTCTAATTCACACAGAGAGATATGTTCTAATTCACACAGAGAGATATGTTCTAAATCACACAGAGAGATACATTCTAAATCACACAGAGAGATATGTTCTAAATCACACATAGAGAGATATGTTCTAATTCACACAGAGAGATATGTTCTAAATCACACAGAGAGATATGTTCTAAATCACACAGAGAGATATGTTCTAAATCACACAGAGAGATATGTTCTAATTCACACAGAGAGATATGTTCTAAATCACACAGAGAGATATGTTCTAAATCACACAGAGAGATATGTTCTAATTCACACAGAGAGATATGTTCTAAATCACACAGAGAGATATGTTCTAATTCACACAGAGAGATATGTTCTAATTCACACAGAGAGATATGTTCTAATTCACACAGAGAGATATGTTCTAATTCACACAGAGAGATATGTTCTAAATCACACAGAGAGATATGTTCTAATTCACACAGAGAGATATGTTCTAATTCACACAGAGAGATATGTTCTAATTCACACAGAGAGATATGTTCTAATTCACACAGAGAGATATGTTCTAATTCACACAGAGAGATATGTTCTAAATCACACAGAGAGATATGTTCTAATTCACACAGAGAGATATGTTCTAATTCACACAGAGAGATATGTTCTAAATCACACAGAGAGATATGTTCTAATTCACACAGAGAGATATGTTCTAATTCACACAGAGAGATATGTTCTAATTCACATCTGTTCTAAATCACACAGAGAGATATGTTCTAAATCACACAGAGAGATATGTTCTAGTTCACACAGAGAGATATGTTCTAGTTCACACAGGGAGATATGTTCTAGTTCACACAGAGAGATATGTTCTAGTTCACACAGAGAGATATGTTCTAAATCACACAGAGAGATATGTTCTAGTTCACACAGAGAGATATGTTCTAGTTCACACAGAGAGATATGTTCTAGTTCACACAGAGAGTTATGTTCTAGTTCACACAGAGAGATATGTTCTAGTTCACACAGAGAGATATGTTCTAATTCACACAGAGAGATATGTTCTAATTCACACAGAGAGATACGTTCTAAAGCACACAGAGAGATATGTTCTAATTCACACAGAGAGATATGTTCTAATTCACACAGAGAGATATGTTCTAATTCACACAGAGAGATATGTTCTAATTCACACAGAGAGATATGTTCTAATTCACACAGAGAGATATGTTATAATTCACACAGAGAGATATGTTCTAATTCACACAGAGAGATATGTTCTAATTCACACAGAGAGATATGTTCTAATTCACACAGAGAGATATGTTCTAATTCACACAGAGAGATATGTTCTAATTCACACAGAGAGATATGTTCTAATTCACACAGAGAGATATGCTCTAATTCACACAGAGAGATATGTTCTAGTTCACACAGAGAGATATGTTCTAATTCACATATGTTCTAAATCACACAGAGAGAGATACGTTCTAATTCACACAGAGAGATATGTTCTAATTCACACAGAGAGATATGTTCTAATTCACACAGAGAGATATGTTCTAATTCACACAGAGAGATATGTTCTAATTCACACAGAGAGATATGTTCTAATTCACACAGAGAGATATGTTCTAAATCTCACAGAGAGATATGTTCTAAATCACACAGAGAGATATGTTCTAAATCACACAGAGAGATACGTTCTAAATCACACAGAGAGATATGTTCTAAATCACACAGAGAGATATGTTCTAATTCACACAGAGAGATATGTTCTAAATCACACAGAGAGATATGTTCTAATTCACACAGAGAGATATGTTCTAAATCACACAGAGAGATATGTTCTAAATCACACAGAGAGATATGTTCTAAATCACACAGAGAGATATGTTCTAATTCACACAGAGAGATATGTTCTAATTCACACAGAGAGATATGTTCTAAATCACACAGAGAGATATGTTCTAAATCACACAGAGAGATACGTTCTAATTCACACAGAGAGATATGTTCTAATTCACACAGAGAGATATGTTCTAAATCACACAGAGAGATATGTTCTAAATCACACAGAGAGATATGTTCTAAATCACACAGAGAGATATGTTCTAATTCACACAGAGAGATATGTTCTAATTCACACAGAGAGATATGTTCTAAATCACACAGAGAGATATGTTCTAAATCACACAGAGAGATACGTTCTAATTCACACAGAGAGATATGTTCTAATTCACACAGAGAGATATGTTCTAAATCACACAGAGAGATATGTTCTAAATCACACAGAGAGATATGTTCTAAATCACACAGAGAGATATGTTCTAATTCACACAGAGAGATATGTTCTAATTCACACAGAGAGATATGTTCTAAATCACACAGAGAGATATGTTCTAAATCACACAGAGAGATACGTTCTAATTCACACAGAGAGATATGTTCCTTCAAGGAAAGTTCAGGAGAGAAGTATGCAGAGGCTTTGAAAGCACAAAAAAGAGTGCCGAGTATCGGGCAATAACCTTAAAACCAAAAACAAAGCTCAAGTCAATCAATGCGGGTCAGTTCCTACAAAAGACTCACTAACAACTCGGAGAAACGCTTGGCTTATCGAGGATTAAATCAAATCAAAGACCTCAGCATTCTCAGCATTCTCAGCATTCAGACTAAATGACCGTCAAACCCCAACATCCGCCATGGTGAAGCAGAAGTAAGACTTCTGTTCTCAAAGGGTTTTTAACTTGTTCCCAGACCAATCACTGAACTTGATAGGGCCCTAACAGTGAGGCCAAGAACCTCAATCCGCCTGTGAACAGTGTGAAAACATTCCCTGTCAGCGCAGAGGAGTGTGGGAGGAACTTTAGCCTTATGAACAGTATCAGCACTGACAATAAGGGCCACCCTAGTGCCCACAAACATATTGAACTTCATGATGAGTAACATCAATGTACCCCCCCCCCCCCACACTTCCTGGGTTTGACCCCTGATAGTAAACCAGGACCTGGACCACCGTGTTGGCCCTCTGGTTTTGACCCCTGATAGTATACCAGGACCTGGACCACCGTGCTGGCCCTCTGGTTTTGACCCCTGATAGTGTACCAGGACCTGGTTAAGAACCACAGTTTTGACCCCTGATAGTGTACCAGGACCTGGACCATCGTACTGGCCCTCTGGGTTTGACCCCTGATAGTGTACCAGGACCTGGTTAAGAACCACCGTACTGGCCCTCTGGTTTTGACCCCTGATAGTATACCAGGACCTGGTTAAGAACCACCGTGTTGGCCCTCTGGTTTTGACCCCTGATAGTGTACCAGGACCTGGACCACCGTGTTGGCCCTCTGGTTTTGACCCCTGATAGTATACCAGGACCTGGTTAAGAACCACCGTGTTGGCCCTCTGGTTTTGACCCCTGATAGTGTACCAGGACCTGGACCACCGTACTGGCCCTCTGGTTTTGACCCCTGATAGTGTACCAGGACCTGGACCACCGTGCTGGCCCTCTGGTTTTGACCCCTGATAGTGTACCAGGACCTGGACCACCGTGTTGGCCCTCTGGGTTTGACCCCTGATAGTATACCAGGACCTGGACCACCGTGTTGGCCCTCTGGGTTTGACCCCTGATAGTATACCAGGACCTGGTTAAGAACCACAGTTTTGACCCCTGATAGTGTACCAGGACCTGGACCACCGTACTGGCCCTCTGGTTTTGACCCCTGATAGTATACCAGGACCTGGACCACCGTACTGGCCCTCTGGGTTTGACCCCTGATAGTAAACCAGGACCTGGACCAACGTGCTGGCCCTCTGGGTTTGACCCCTGATAGTATACCAGGACCTGGACCACCGTGTTGGCCCTCTGGTTTTGACCCCTGATAGTAAACCAGGACCTGGACCACCGTACTGGCCCTCTGGTTTTGACCCCTGATAGTGTACCAGGACCTGGACCACCGTGCTGGCCCTCTGGTTTTGACCCCTGATAGTGTACCAGGACCTGGACCACCGTGCTGGCCCTCTGGTTTTGACCCCTGATAGTGTACCAGGACCTGGACCACCGTACTGGCCCTCTGCTTTGTGTTTTAGACTGTGCCGTGTGAAGACCCCTTGTAGAAAGTCTGTCTGCAATAAACTGTGATGTTGCAAAGGCAAAACTATTTGTACACAAATCAAATGTTATTGGTCACATACACACGGTTAGCAGATGTTAGTGCGGGTGTAGAGAAATGCTTGTGCTTCTAGCAGTAATATCTAACACGTTATCTAATACATTCACAACAACTACTTAATACACACAAATCTAAGTAAAGGAATGCAATTAAGAATATATAAATATATGGATGAGTATTAACAGAGTGGCATAGACTTATATACACTAGATAGTATAGAATACAGTATATACATATGAGATGAGTAATATATAGACTAAGATATAGTATAGAATACAGTATATACATATGAGATGAGTAATACATAGACTAAGATATAGTATAGAATACAGTATATACATATGAGATGAGTAATGTATAGACTAAGATACAGTAGAATAGTATAGAATACAGTATATACATACGAGATGAGTAATATATAGACTAAGATATAGTATAGAATGCAGTATATACATATGAGATGAGTAATATATATAGACTAAGATATAGTATAGAATACAGTATATACATATGAGATGAGTAATGTATAGAATACAGTATATACATATGAGATGAGTCATGTAAGATATGTAAACATTATTAAACTAGTGATCCATTTATTAAAGTGGCCAGTGATTTCTAGTCTGTGTTTATAGGGCAGCAGTCTCTCTGTGTTAGTGGCGGCTGTTTAACAGTCTGATGGCCTTGAGATAGAAGCTGTTTTTCAGTCTCTCTGTGTTAGTGACGGCTGTTTAACAGTCTGATGGCCTTGAGATAGAAGCTGTTTTTCAGTCTCTCTGTGTTAGTGACGGCTGTTTAACAGTCTGATGGCCTTGAGATAGAAGCTGTTTTTCAGTCTCTCTGTGTTAGTGGCGGCTGTTTAACAGTCTGATGGCCTTGAGATAGAAGCTGTTTTTCAGTCTCTCGGTCCCAGCTTTGATGCACCTGTACTGACCTCGCCTTCTGGATGATAGCGGGGTGAACAGACAGTGGCTCGGATGGTTGTTGTCCTTGATGATCTTTTTGGCCTTCCTGTGACATCGGGTGGTGTAGGTGTCCTGGAGGGCAGGTAGTTTGCCCCCGGGGGTGATGCGTTGTGCAGACCTCACCACCCTCTGGAGAGCCTTACGGTTGTGGGCGGAGCAGTTTCCGTACCAGGCGGTGATACAGCCCGACAGGATGCTCTCGATTGTGCATTTGTATAAGTTTGTGAGTTTCTTTTTCTTCAGCCTCCTGAGGTTGAAGAGGTGCTGTTGTGCCTTCTTCCCCGTCTGTGTGGGTGGACCATTTCAGATTGTCAGTGATATATGTACCCCGAGAAACTTAAAACTTTAAAAACACCGTTGCTATCTTCTGAATGCCAAAGGCACATCACAAAAGCAGGTGTGAATATGTTGAAAGGTGTGAAACAGGACACTGTTTATTACCAATATTAAACACTTGGATTTTGATACACTGAGACTGTCACTCTGACTCCCGCTCCTGCTCCCCATCGTTAAGAACACACCTGCACCTGCTCCCCATCGTTACTCAACACCTGCTCCCCATCGTTACACAACACCTGCTCCCCATCGTTACACAACACCTGCTCCCCATCGTTACACAACACCTGCTCCCCATCGTTACACAACACCTGCTCCCCATCGTTACTCAACACCTGCTCCCCATCGTTACTCAACACCTGCTCCCCATCGTTACTCAACACCTGCTCCCCATCGTTACTCAACACCTGCTCCCCATCGTTACACAACACCTGCTCCCCATCGTTACACAACACCTGCTCCCCATCGTTACTCAACACCTGCTCCCCATCGGTATGCAACACCTGCTCCCCATCGTTACGCAACACCTGCTCCCCATCGTTACACACACCTGCTCCCCATCGTTACACATACCTGCTCCCCATCGTTACTCAACACCTGCTCCCCATCGTTACGCAACACCTGCTCCCCATCGTTACACAACACCTGCTCCCCATCGTTACACACACCTGCTCCCCATCGTTACACATACCTGCTCCCCATCGTTACTCAACACCTGCTCCCCATCGTTACACACACCTGCTCCCCATCGTTACACATACCTGCTCCCCATCGTTACTCAACACCTGCTCCCCATCGTTACGCAACACCTGCTCCCCATCGTTACACAACACCTGCTCCCCATCGTTCCTGTAGCATCAGTCATCAGACAGTATTAGCTAACCTCCCTGTAGCATCAGTCATCAGACAGTATTAGTTAGGTTGTGTTCATAACCTTACAGGTTGTGTTCATAACCTTACAGAGAGGTACTGTTAAAACGATGACATGAAATTCACATGAAATTCCAGGTGATCAAAACAACGGTATTTGTGTTGTAAATATTGAATATTTTTAAATACCGTAACAGTTGGAGGTGTTTTAAATGTTGACAGGCATGAATATGATATCAAGTGAAAATGTGTCAAACTACCTCGTCTGTCTGAAACGCCCTTATATGGCTCTTGAGTACATCTTGGTATATTGATGCATAATGTTCTGTAATTCCATCCAAAAGTATTTCATCTTCTCCAGTTACCCAACTTCCTGTCCAGGTGTATCTAGTTGTAATAATTGATAGAAGGGGCACAGTGCAGCTCATTAGCCTATATTATGCAGTATTGTCACTGAACCCCTTATCTCACATGTTCAATTTCAGCACAGGCTTCCACAGGCTCCAACAGGCTCCCACAGGCTTCCACATGCTCCCACAGGCTTCCACAGACTTCCAGGCTTCCACAGACTTCCAGGCTTCCAGGCTTCCTCAGACTTCCACAGACTTCCAGGCTTCCACTGGCTCCCACAGGCTTCCACAGGCTCCCACAGGCTCCCACAGGCTCCCACAGACTTCCAGGCTTCCACTGGCTCCCACAGGCTTCCACAGGCTCCCACAGGCTCCCACAGGCTCCCACAGACTTCCAGGCTTCCACAGGCTCCCACAGGCTCCCACAGACTTCCAGGCTTCCACAGGCTCCCACAGGCTTCCACAGACTTCCAGGTTTCCAGGCTTCCTCAGACTTCCACAGACTTCCAGGCTTCCACTGGCTCCCACAGGCTTCCGCATGCTTCCACACACTTCCACAGGCTTCCACAGGCTTCCAGGCTTCCACAGGCTCCCACAGGCTTCCGCAGGCTTCCAGCAACTGCTGAATGACTAACCAGGCCAGCCTAGTTGAGTTTGGCTCTGTAGTGTGAAGAGAGGTACACTCTTAGGAAAAAAAAGGTGCTATCTACAACCTAAAACGGTTCTTCGGCTGTCCCCATAGGAGAACCCCTTTGAAGAACCCTTTTTGGTTCGAGGTTGAACCGTTTCAGTTCCAGGTAGAACCCTTTTGGGTTCCATGTAAAACCCTTTCCAAAAAGAGTTCTACTTGGAACCAAAATGGGTTCTACCTGGAACCAAAAAAGGGTTCTTCTATGGAGACAGCCGAAGAACCCTTCTGGAACACTTTTTTTCTAAGGTTGTACTGTCGGAACTCAGAACATAAGAACACAATGGTGGTTTACACACTGTGGGACTAAGCTGACACTGAGCCATGCCAAGTCCAGATGAGTCGGCCTGGACTAAGCTGACACTGAGCCATGCCAAGTCCAGATGAGTCGGCCTGGACTAAGCTGACACTGAGCCATGCCAAGTCCAGATGAGTCGGCCTGGACTAAGCTGACACTGAGCCAAGCCAAGTCCAGATGAGTTGGCCTGGACCAAGCTGACACTGAGCCAAGCCAAGTCCAGATGACATGCATCCAACATAATGGTTTTGAACCATGCTAGAAATGTTGGTGTGAAGAACATATCCAGGCCAGCCCTGGATACAGCTTGGGGTTGGCCTTGTCCTGAATGTGAAAGATCGATAGGGGATTTATACATTTCAGGTCATTCAGAGAACAGTGCCCTCCACTAATATTGGCACCGTTGGTAAATATGAGCAAAATGGCTGTTTTGTCCTTTTGGTATTTTATTGAAAAATATTCACAAAAATCAAACCTTTTAATTGAAGTAAAATGATTGAAGAAAAATGTACGTGAAATAAATTAAATAAATATTTTTTCTCTAAAACATGTGTGCCACAATTATTGGCACCCCTAGAATTTCTAATGAGTAAAATCTAACTGAAGTATATTGCCATTCATATTTCACATTTTTTAAGTTCACCTGAGTGTGTAGGAACACTTAAGTGGTAAGCCATGACTTCCTGTTTCACTGGTGGTATAAATATGAGGTGACACACAGGCCAAGTTCCCATAGTCATCCATCACAATGGGAAAAACCTGGGAAAACAGTAACGATTTGAGACAAAAGGTTGTTGAGCTGCACAAACCAGGAAATGACTGAGAAAATAGGTTTAAAATGTCCATTTCCTCTATCAGGGCAATAATGAAGAAGTTTAAAGCAACTGGAGATGGTAACGATCGGCCTGGAAGAGAACGTGTCTCTATATTGACCCCAAGCACGGTGAGGAGGATGGTTCGAGTGGCCAACAAAAATCTCCAAGGATCACAGAAGGAGAATTGCAGACGTTAGTTGGGTTTTGGGGTCAGAAAGTCTCCAAGATTACAATCAGACGCCATCTACATAACCACAAGTTGTTTAGGAGGGTTTCCATTAAAAAATCCTTTGCTGTCATCGAACAACAAACTCAAGTGCCTACAGTTCGACAAACATTACTGGGACTTTCAATGGGACCCGGTTCTATGATCAGATGAGACCAACAGAGAGGTTCAATGGAACCAGGTTCTATGGTCAGATGAGACCAACAGAGAGGTTCAATGGAACCAGGTTCTATGGTCAGATGAGACCAACATAGAGTTTCAATGGGACCGAGTTCTATGGTCAGATGAGACCAACATAGAGTTTCAATGGGACCGGGTTCTATGGTCAGATGAGACCAACATAGAGTTTCATGGGACCCGGTTCTATGGTCAGATGAGACCAATATAGAGTTTCATGGGACCCGGTTCTATGGTCAGATGAGACCAACAGAGAGGTTCAATGGAACCAGGTTCTATGGTCAGATGAGACCAACAGAGAGGTTCAATGGAACCAGGTTCTATGGTCAGATGAGACCAACATAGAGTTTCAATGGGACCGGGTTCTATGATCAGATGAGACCAACATAGAGTTTCAATGGGACCCGGTTCTATGATCGGATGAGACCAACATAGAGTTTCAATGGGACTGGGTTCTATGGTCAGATGAGACCAATATAGAGTTTCAATGGGACCGGGTTCTATGGTCAGATGAGACCAACATAGAGTTTCAATGGGACCCGGTTCTATGATCGGATGAGACCAACATAGAGTTTCAATGGGACCGGGTTCTATGATCAGATCAGACCAACATAGAGTTTCAATGGGACCCGGTTCTATGGTCAGATGAGACCAACATAGAGGTTCAATGGGACCGGGTTCTATGGTCAGATGAGACCAACATAGAGTTTCAATGGGACCCGGTTCTATGGTCAGATGAGACCAATATAGAGTTTCAATGGGACCCGGTTCTATGGTCAGATGAGACCAACATAGAGTTTCAATGGGACCCGGTTCTATGGTCAGATGAGACCAACATAGAGGTTCAATGGGACCGGGTTCTATGGTCAGATGAGACCAATATAGAGTTTCAATGGGACCCGGTTCTATGGTCAGATGAGACCAACATAGAGTTTCAATGGGACCGGGTTCTATGGTCAGATGAGACCAATATAGAGTTTCAATGGGACCGGGTTCTATGGTCAGATGAGACCAACATAGAGTTTCAATGGGACCGGGTTCTATGGTCAGATGAGACCAACATAGAGTTTCAATGGGACTGGGTTCTATGGTCAGATGAGACCAACATAGAGTTTCAATGGGACTGGGTTCTATGATCAGATGAGACCAATATAGAGTTTCAATGGGACCCGGTTCTATGGTCAGATGAGACCAACATAGAGTTTCAATGGGACTGGGTTCTATGGTCAGATGAGACCAACATAGAGTTTCAATGGGACCGGGTTCTATGATCAGATGAGACCAACATAGAGTTTCAATGGGACCGGGTTCTATGGTCAGATGAGACCAACATAGAGTTTCAATGGGACCGGGTTCTATGGTCAGATGAGACCAACATAGAGTTTCAATGGGACCGGGTTCTATGGTCAGATGAGACCAATATAGAGTTTCAATGGGACCCGGTTCTATGGTCAGATGAGACCAACATAGAGTTTCAATGGGACTGGGTTCTATGGTCAGATGAGACCAACATAGAGTTTCAATGGGACCGGGTTCTATGATCAGATGAGACCAACATAGAGTTTCAATGGGACCGGGTTCTATGGTCAGATGAGACCAATATATACTTTCAATGGGACCGGGTTCTATGGTCAGATGAGACCAATATAGAGTTTCAATGGGACCGGGTTCTATGGTCAGATGAGACCAATATTGAGTTTCAATGGGACCGGGTTCTATGGTCAGATGAGACCAACATAGAGTTTCAATGGGACCGGGTTCTGTGGTCAGATGAGACCAATATAGAGTTTCAATGGGACCCGGTTCTATGGTCAGATGAGACCAACATAGAGTTTCAATGGGACCGGGTTCTATGGTCAGATGAGACCAACATAGAGTTTCAATGGGACCGGGTTCTATGGTCAGATGAGACCAACATAGAGTTTCAATGGGACCGGGTTCTATGGTCAGATGAGACCAATATAGAGTTTCAATGGGACCGGGTTCTATTATCAGATGAGACCAACATAGAGTTTCAATGGGACCGGGTTCTATGGTCAGATGAGACCAACATAGAGTTTCAATGGGACCGGGTTCTATGATCAGATGAGACCAACATAGAGTTTCAATGGGACCGGGTTCTATGATCAGATGAGACCAACATAGAGTTTCAATGGGACCGGGTTCTATGATCAGATGAGACCAATATAGAGTTTCAATGGGACCGGGTTCCATGGTCAGATGAGACCAACATAGAGTTTCAATGGGACCGGGTTCTATGGTCAGATGAGACCAACATAGAGTTTCAATGGGACCGGGTTCTATGATCAGATGAGACCAACATAGAGTTTCAATGGGACTGGGTTCTATGGTCAGATGAGACCAACATAGAGTTTCAATGGGACTGGGTTCTATGATCAGATGAGACCAACATAGAGTTTCAATGGGACCCGGTTCTATGGTCAGATGAGACCAACATAGAGTTTCAATGGGACCCGGTTCTATGGTCAGATGAGACCAACATAGAGTTTCAATGGGACCAGGTTCTATGATCAGATCAGACCAACATAGAGTTTCAATGGGACCGGGTTCTATGGTCAGATGAGACCAAAATGGAGCTTTTTGTAAACAAACACCAGACGTCGGTTTGGCGAAGACAAAAGAAAGATAGCCTTCTAGAAAAGTACCTCATCCCCACTATGAAGTATGGGCGGTGGATCTTTGATGCTGTGGGGCTGTTCTTCTTCCAAAGGCCCTGGACCACTTGTTAGGATACATGTTATCATGGACTCAATGACCTACACTTCCTACACTTCCTACTCTTCCATATGCCTAGCATACCTCTTACATTATTAGTGCGTGAATGTATCCTAATGCACAAATTGAGTTGAGGAGGCTGTCGGGCTCACCGGCTGCCCCCCCGAACCCCTGTGATTGACACCTTGCATAGCCACGGGGCAGGGAGCGTGAGTTCGGGTAAAGCACCCACCTGAGACAGCAATGTTGCGTCCATTGTTAACTTGTTACAGGTCTAACCACAAGCCTCAGTCTATAGATGATGAAGGTCATTATACAAGAATGGTGTCTTTCCTGTCCAGCCCCACCTTAACTACCAGGAGAAAACACCTAGAAATATTAAATAATGACACAATATATGTTTTACTTTTAACATAAGTGTTTTATTGTTCATAAAACATGTTTGTAAGACAGTTATATTGCAATTTTTTTAGGCGGGCTGTTTTGAAAAGCACATCATGAGTCTGCACTTTTTCGTCATATGTTAAGCAATTTGACTACTAATTTGGTAATTTCATGCGAAGCTTTTAGATGTGTCTCTGGTGTTACACAGTTTATAGTAAAAGGTGAAAAGGAAATTTGATTAAAATAATTGATCCAATCACGTGATTTTCATTCATTTACAACTTAAGAAGTGTTGTTTGAGCTACTGTGGCCTCCATTTTAGATATTCTATATTCTCTGAAGATTTGTCACTGGTGTTGCTGGTACTGGTGTTATTATAGAAAAACATGTTCAAAGTCAATTATTACTAATGAATACAAATATAGATATTTATATTAACATTAACCTTTTCTCTCTCTCTTTCATTTTATATGCAAAGAAAAGAGTAAAATTACATTCTGGAATGCCTGAATTGTCATTAAAAGGTTATAGAGGCATATGATCTAACAGGTTATAGAGGCAAGGCATATGAACTAACAGGTTATAGAGGCATATGAACTAACAGGTTATAGAGGTATATGAACTAACAGGTTATAGAGGCAAGGCATATGAACTAACAGGTTATAGAGGCATATGAACTAACAGGTTATAGAGGCATATGAACTAACAGGTTATAGAGGCATATGATCTAACAGGTTATAGAGGTAAGGCATATGAACTAACAGGTTATAGAGGCATATGATCTAACAGGTTATAGAGGCATATGAACTAACAGGTTATAGAGGTATATGAACTAACAGGTTATAGAGGTAAGACATATGAACTAACAGGTTATAGAGGCAAGGCATATGAACTAACAGGTTATAGAGGCATATGAACTAACAGGTTATAGAGGCATATGAACTAACAGGTTATAGAGGTATATGAACTAACAGGTTATAGAGGCATATGAACTAACAGGTTATAGAGGTATATGAACTAACAGGTTATAGAGGTAAGGCATATGAACTAACAGGTTATAGAGGCATGTGAACTAACAGGTTATAGAGGTAAGGCATATGAACCAACAGGTTATAGCGGCATATTAACTAACAGGTTATAGAGGCATATGAACCAACAGGTTATAGAGGCATATGAACTAACAGGTTATAGAGGCATATGAACTAACAGGTTATAGAGGCATATGAACTAACAGGTTATAGAGGTAAGGCATATGAACTAACAGGTTATAGAGGCATATGAACTAACAGGTTATAGAGGCATATGAACTAAGATTGTAGAGGAAACAACACAATTATCACAACACACAGGTTGTAATGTGTCTTTTTTTCTGGCTTGGCTTCCCCAGTGATTTTACCCATGCATTCTACTGGATTTTTAGTTACCCCCTAATTCTAAAATTATCTTTTGTTATATAGGCTTAACTGTTAGACTTCCTAAACTAGGCTATGCAAGGTGTTCGACCTAAATTATACAGAAGAACGTTGTAGCTAATTCTGGGTGCAGACCGACCCGGGACTCAACCCCAGGCCTCTTTGCAGTCAGTGACCATAGACATTAAAACCAGTCTTATTGACTTGTATGTTTGTATTAGTAACTCTGTGTTGTTGTATACGTCGAACTGCTTTGCTTTATCTTGGCCAGGTCGCAATTGTAAATGAGAACTTGTTCTCAACTTGCCTCCCTGGTTAAATAAAGGTGAATTGAAACTAACATTATTATATTTCACAGAGTGTAGTAGATAGATCATTGGATTGTTAGGACATTGCACAGAGTGTAGTAGATAGATCATTGGATTGATTAAAGCACCGTAGATGTAGTGACTGTCTTTGCCACTGGGGCTGCTGTTTTTCTTCCTTCCCTCTTTGCCGACAAGTATCAGATTCAACTTTGACGTCTCTTCCAACGGGAGGTCATTTGTTTTTAGTCCGGCAAAACGCTAAAAATATCCGGCTAAACTCATTGATTAGCGGATAAATTATTAAAGATTAAAAAAACAATGGATAATCCACAAATTAAATAGTTCATCGACTATATTTGCATTTGATACTTTATTTTTTTATTTGAAAGAAAATGGCTGAAATCAACTTAGCCCTCACTAAAGAAGGCTGGTGGGTAGCTTGTGGCTAATGTGCTAGCTAGCTACATTACACGTTCACTTTGCTAGCATAGCTTTAGCTTTTCTAGTTAACACCTCATTTAGGATCTCACATACTGTGATGCCTGTGATAATGTAGATAGATATATGACATTTCTGGCCTACGGACTGGTAACAGTAGCTAATAATTATTATTTTGGCAGTTGATGTTGTGAATTTGTCTAGCAAATTGCTGTCAATTATTTTAGCATGTTTAGCTTTGATATGCTAACTAACAAGGCCGTGTATGCTCATTTGAAGCTTAGTAGCTACCTAGCAATACATTACTGTACTGTAGCTAGCTAGCAATACATGAATGTACTGTAGCTAGCTAGCTCTACATTACTGTACTGTAGCTAGCTAGCTCTACATTACTGTACTGTAGCTAGCTCTACACTACTGTACTGTAGCTAGCTCTACACTACTGTACTGTAGCTAGCAATACATTACTGTACTGTAGCTAGCTCTACACTACTGTACTGTAGCTAACTCTACATTACTGTACTGTACTCTACACTACTGTACTGTACTGTAGCTAGCTCTACACTACTGTACTGTAGCTAGCTCCACTACTGTACTGTAGCTAACTAGCAATACATTACTGTACTGTAGCTAACTAGCAATACATTACATTACTGTAGCTAGCTCTACATTACTGTACTGTCGCTAGCTAGCTCTACACTACTGTACTGTAGCTAGCTCTACACTACTGTACTGTAGCTAGCTCCACTACTGTACTGTAGCTAGCTAGCAATACATTACTATACTGTAGCTAACTAGCAATACATTACATTACTGTAGCTAGCTAGCAATACATTACATTACTGTAGCTAGCTCTACATTACTGTACTGTAGCTAGCTAGCTCTACACTACTGTACTGTAGCTAGCTCTACATTACTGTACTGTAGCTAGCTAGCAATACATTACATTACTTTAGCTAGCTAGCAATACATTACATTACTGTAGCTAGCAATACATTACATTACTGTAGCTAGCTTTACATTACTGTACTGTAGCTAGCTCTACATTACTGCACTGTAGCTAGCTATTAATATATCTTCAAAGTTGATCTGCTAGTCAGTTGTTAGCTATGTTATTTCGAGTGATATGCGAGTTGGCTGGCTAGCTTTTGATTTTCAATGTGTTTGTTCACTGTGGCTAGCTGGAGTGTTGTTGTTTAATAACCACAGTGCATTGGTTACGCCATTGACACGTGAGCCCTTTCTTTTGGTTGACCTCCTACACAGGTACCTTACAGACGAAGGAATAGAGGAGTTGAAAGGCACTTCTGAGAACCCCTCAGCTAATTACCTTATTCGCGTTGCACTCAATGTAAGTAGCTAGTATTCTCACATCTCTCTTCTAGTATACCAACAAAAAAATAAAATATGTTTTCACCTTTCACCTGTGTAGATGTACATTTAACTGACCCCAGGGGTTTGAGTAGAAAAGAGACGTGATTTTTAAAAAATCAATCAAGCTTTTTACAAAAAACAGGTTTGTGTAAAACAGATTCCTCTACATTGCTTATTGAATGTTTTGCCGGTATGTCAGATAAATGAAAGTCACACTAATGTGGCTGCATTCCAATTCTCCACCATTGTTTGTACTTGCACACTTCCCCCTGTCCCTCCAGCCAATGCTTTACGACAATCTAGTCTGAATAATCAGGCTGTAGTACACACTTAATTGGTATAGACAGCCTCTGGGTCATTTGTGAGCACAAATGGTGTAAATGTTCCTTTACAAGCCAGAATGTTGATTAAAATGACATGTAAAGTTTGACTCTACCGGTTGGTTTGTGTGGTTTGTCCTTCCGCTGTTCTAAATTTAAGACAAAATCTTCACAGGAAAGTATTGTTTTAAGTGACTTTTTAGTGTGCTCAAAGCCCAGAATCTCTCGTCAATAGCGATTGAACCAAGCATGCCGTGACAATGAAAATGGTATATTCTGAATCTTTTTTTTTTTTAAGATTGGAATCCAAATATCCAACATAAAACTCACTTTACCTCAGTACCAAACCACATACGGTTTGGGACTCTCTACGATGTCGGGTAAACAAGACCTTCCTGTGGATATTTAGTCTCAAATTTAGAGCAGGCAAATGTCTTAAACATTCTGGCTTGTAAGGAACATTTGTACACGTCTGGCTGTCTATACCAATTAATTGTACATTACAGTTTTATTTTTTTAATTTTTAACCTTTATTTAACCAGGCAAGTCAGTTAAGAACAAATTCTTATTTTCAATGACGGCCTACTTGGGAATAGTGGGTTAACTGCCTGTTCAGGGGCAGAACGACAGATTTGTACCTTGTCAGCTCGGGGATTTGAACTTGCAACCTTCCGGTTACTAGTCCAACGCTCTAACCACTAGGCTACCCTGCCGCCTCTACACTCTAACCACTAGGCTACCTGCCACCTCTACACTCTAACCACTAGGCTACCCTGCCGCCCCAATCAGACTAATCAGACCGACACCAATCCAATAGTTTTTGACGTCCGTGACTAGGGGTGTGCTCTTGCCCACTCTGAGAGACGTGTGGAGAATCAAGATTCAGGCCAATATTTGCCAGTGCTTTCAAAACAGGTTTCTCTACATTGCTTTTCAATGATGCATCTCGAGGTTTACTACAGGTCATCTCATTGTCGGCCTAATATGTTGGTTGGGATAAGTGTTGCTTATCTCTCCCCCCCCGTCTCTGTGACTATCTCTACAGAGTGACTTGAGGCCTATTGGCAGGAAGTTTCTCCCTGTGGACATCAACAGTGGCCGGGTGGAGAAGGTGAGGCGGTGTGTGTGTGTGTGTGTGTGTGTGTGTGTGTGTGTGTGTGTGTGTGTGTGTGTGTGTGTGTGTGTGTGTGTGTGTGTGTGCGTGTGTGTGTGCGTGCGTGCGTGCGTGCGTGTATTAGCACAGATATGTGTACGCCAAAGGGTCAGCGAAACTGTCAAAGATCCTATCATAATGATTCGACACAGAACAAAAACAAAGTTAGAACCAACAGGATTGTCTAATGGTCTGTGGATATGGGGGTTAGTCAAGCTAGACTGCTGTGGTGAGTAACCATGCTGAAGACCCATGGCAACATAGAAAGCGAATTCCTAGGCTTTAGCTCAGTGGGCTATTTATCTCAGCCTTGAAAACAACATGCACCTGACCCGGGTTTTATACCCTGTTGGTTACACTGTCCTGTGCACGTTTGAGAAATACAGAAAAATGCACTACTTCCAAAGGCCACTAGATGTCTCTGTCACACCAGCTTTAAAATGCGTTCATTCCTGCCTTCAGCCATGTGGGGAGTTGCACTGAGTTCTACTGAGAAAAAGCCACAGATGATGACGAGGGAGATAATGAATTAATGAATTAATGAATTAATTAATTAATATGTGAGCAAATAATCCACTGTCCTTCTAAAGCAAAGAGAGCTAATAACCCACGATCCTCCTAAAGCTCAGAGAGCTAATAACCTGCGGTCCTCAGAGAGCTAATAACCCACGGTCCTCCTAAAGCTCAGAGAGCTAATAACCCACGGTCCTCCTAAAGCCCAGAGAGCTAATAACCCACGGCCCTCCTAAAGCCCAGAGAGCTAATAACCCACGGTCCTCCTAAAGCTCAGAGAGCTAATAACCCACGGTCCTCAGAGAGCTAATAACCCACGGTCCTCCTAAAGCCCAGAGAGCTAATAACCCACGGTCCTCCTAAAGCTCAGAGAGCTAATAACCCACGGTCCACTTAAAGCCCATAGAGCTAATAACCCACGGTCCTCTTAAAGCCCATAGAGCTAATAACCCACGGTCCTCTTAAAGCCCATAGAGCTAATAACCCACGGCCCTCCTAAAGCTCAGAGAGCTAATAACCCACGGTCCTCCTAAAGCTCAGAGAGTTAATAACCCACGGTCCTCCTAAAGCTCAGAGAGCTAATAACCCACGGTCCTCAGAGAGCTAATAACCCACGGTCCTCAGAGAGCTAATAACCCACGGTCCTCAGAGAGCTAATAACCCACGGTCCTCAGAGAGCTAATAACCCACGGTCCTCCTAAGGCTCTGTATAAGATATTGCACTCCTTTCAGGTAAGTACAACTCCCACTCTGCATTTGTCTAACAGGGGAAGCGCCATCAATGCTGGTGATTCAGAATGTATCAGTCTGTCTGCATTAAGTTATTATCATCTTTGCTTGGCTCTTTTCCCAGAGTTGGTTATCACTAGATTGCAATTAATATGTACTGCATTTACAAAGAGGTGATTGAATATGCCGTAGAATGCCAGCTCTTGGAGCCCAGAAACTATTTTAATTGGGACGTGTAAACCTCAGTTGAATGTAAACAAGGGAACCAGAACCAGAGCTGTGAAAAGAACCATCTGAGTAGTGTTATTTCTTTATGGCTCTTTAGTTGCCGCTTCTCTGTTTACAGCATGGACCTGAAGAACAAACACACTCTGTTTAACGGTACATAAGTGTTAAGGAAGGTCAGGTACTTAAGCATTCAGGAAGGTCAGGTACTTAAGCATTCAGGAAGGTCTGGTTCATTAAGGAAAGTCAGGTACTTAAGCGTTCAGGAAGGTCTGGTTCATTAAGGAAAGTCAGGTACTTAAGCATTCAGGAAGGTCAGGTACATCAGTGTTAAGGAAGGTCAGGTACTTAAGCGTTAAGGAAGGTCAGGTACATCAGTGTTAAGGAAGGTCAGGTACTTAAGCGTTAAGGAAGGTCAGGTACATGGCCGTTAAGGAAGGTCAGGTACATGGCCGTTAAGGAAGGTCAGGTACATAAGTGTTAAGGGAGGTCAGGTACATCAGTGTTAAGGAAGGTCAGGTACTTAAGCGTTAAGGAAGGTCAGGTACATCAGTGTTAAGGAAGGTCAGGTACTTAAGCGTTAAGGAAGGTCAGGTACATGGCCGTTAAGGAAGGTCAGGTACTTAAGCGTTAAGGAAGGTCAGGTACATAAGTGTTAAGGGAGGTCAGGTACATCAGTGTTAAGGAAGGTCAGGTACATAAGTGTTAAGGAAGGTCAGGTACATCAGCATTAAGGAAGGTCAGGTACATAAGTGTTAAGGAAGGTCAGGTACATCAGCATTAAGGAAGGTCAGGTACATAAGTGTTAAGGAAGGTCAGGTACATCAGTGTTAAGGGAGGTCAGGTACTTACAGTTGAAGTCGGAAGTCTACATACACCTTAGCCAAATACATTTAAACTCAGTTTTTCACAATTCCTGACATTTCATCCTAGCAAAAATTCCCAGTCTTAGGTCAGTTAGGATCACCACTTTATTTTAAGAATGTGAAATGTCAGAATAATAGTAGAGAGAATGATTTATTTCATCTTTTATTTCTTTCATCACATTCCCAGTGGGTCAGAAGGTCACATACACTCAATTAGTATTTGGTAGCATTGCCTTTACATTGTTTAACTTGGGTGAAATGTTTCGGCTAGCCTTCCACAAGCTTCCCACAATAAGTTGGGTGAATTTTGGCCCATTCCTCCTCTGACAGAGCTGGTGTAACTGAGTCAGGTTTGTAGGCCTCCTTGCTCGCACACGCTTTTTCAGTTCTGCCCACAGATTTTCAATATGACTGAGGTCAGGGCTTTGTGATGGCCACTCCAATACCTTGATTTTGTTGTCCTTAAGCCATTTTGCCACAACTTTGGAAGTATGATTGGGGTCATTGTCCATTTGGAAGACCCATTTGCAACCAAGCTTTAACTTCCTGACTGATGTCTTGAGATGTTGCTTCAATATATCCACATAATTTTCTTTCCTCATGATGCCATCTATTTTGTGAAGTGCACCAGTCCCTCCTGCAGCAAAGCACCCCCACAACATGATGCTGCCACCCCCATGCTTCACGGTTGGGATGGTGTTCTTTGGCTTGCAAGCCTCCCCCTTTTTTCTCCAAACATAACGATGGTCATTATGGCCAAACAGTTCTATTTTTGTTTCATCAGACCAGAGGACATTTCTCCAAAAAGTACGATCTTTGTCCCCATGTGCAGTTGCAAACCGTAGTCTGGCTTTTTTATGGCGGTTTTGGAGCAGTGGCTTCTTCCTTGCTGAGCGGCCTTTCAGGTTATGTCGATATAGGACTTGTTTAACTGTGGATATAGATCATTTTGTACCTGTTTCCTCCAGCATCTTCACAAGGTCCTTTGCTGTTGTTCTGGGATTGATTTGCACTTTTCGCACCAAAGTACGTTCATCTCTAGGAGACAGAATGTGTCTCCTTCCTGAGCAGTATGACGACTGCGTGGTCCCATGGTGTTTATTCTTGCGTACTATTGTTTGTACAGATTAACGTGGTATCTTTAGGCGTTTGGAAATTGCTCCCAATGATGAACCAGACTTGTGGAGGTCTACAATTTTTTTTTCTGATTTCTTTAGATTTTCCCATGATGTTAAGCAAAGAGGCACTGAGTTTGAAGGTAGGCCTTGAAATACATCCGCAGGTACACCTCCAATTGACTCAAATGATGTCAATTAGCCTATCAGAAGCTTCTAAAGCCATGACATCATTTTCTGGAATTTTCCAAGCTGTTTAGAGGCACAGTCAACATAGTGTATGTAAACTTCTGACCCACTGGAATTGTGATACAGTGAAGTAATAAGTGAAATAATCAGTTTGAAAACAATTGTTGGAAACATTAATTGTGTAGTGCACAAAGTAGATGTCCTAACCGACTTTCCTAAACTATAGTTTGTTAACAAGAAATGTGTGGAGTGGTTGAAAAACGAGTTTTAATGACTCCAACCTAAGTGTATGTAAACATCCCGACTTCATCTGTAAAAGCAGTAAGGTCCATTTGAGCGAGGAGACGGCGAGGGTAGCTCAATTCAATAAACTTTATTCATCCCAGAGGAGCAGTTATTGATGCTGGAACCATCTGGTGAGGTTGTTTGCCAGTTCGTGGGTTACAAGGCTGATGTCTTTACTGCAACAAACCCTGGCATTAGGACACACCGGAGCGAAAAAAAATGTTTTTTTGCAACGTAAAAACTAAAATTTTAATTTCTTATTGGACAAGTTCAGCTCCCCTCTCGCTTTGTCTGTTTTGATCCGTTTGGTGCCTAATGAATACGGACCCCTAACTCACTCTCTGGCTGTAAAAAACGCTACAGTGTGCCCTAATTAACACGGCCGCTGTCTTTCATCTTTTCCTCCCTCAGTTGGAGGGTCCGTGTGTGCTGCAGGTTCAGAAGGTGAGGAACGTGTCGGCTCCCAAGGACAACGAGGAGTCTCAGGGAGCCCCCAGGATGCTGAGGCTGCAGATGACAGACGGACACACCAACGCTGTGGGCCTCGAGTTCACACACCTGTCCCAGATCAGGTAGAGAACAACTAGTTCACACACCTGTCCCAGATCAGGTAGAGAACAACTACTAGTTCACACACCTGTCCCAGATCAGGTAGAGAACAACTAGTTCAGACACCTGTCCTAGATCAGGTAGATAACAACTAGTTCAGACACCTGTCCTAGATCAGGTAGATAACAACTAGTTCAGACACCTGTCCTAGATCAGGTAGATAACAACTAGTTCACACACCTGTCCCAGATCAGGTAGATAACAACTAGTTCACACACCTGTCCCAGATCAGGTAGAAAACAACATCTAGTTCACACACCTGTCCCAGATCAGGTAGAGAACAACTAGTTCACACACCTGTCCCAGATCAGGTAGATAACAACTAGTTCAGACACCTGTCCCAGATCAGGTAGAGAACAACTAGTTCAGACACCTGTCCCAGATCAGGTAGAGAACAACTAGTTCAGACACCTGTCCCAGATCAGGTAGAGAACAACTAGTTCAGACACCTGTCCCAGATCAGGTAGAGAACAACTAGTTCAGACACCTGTCCCAGATCAGGTAGATAACAACTAGTTCACACACCTGTCCCAGATCAAGTAGATAACAACTAGTTCAGACACCTGTCCCAGATCAGGTAGAGAACAACTAGTTCAGACACCTGTCCCAGATCAGGTAGAAAACAACATCTAGTTCAGACACCTGTCCCACACCTGTCCCAGATCAGGTAGAGAACAACTAGTTCAGACACCTGTCCCAGATCAGTTAGAGAACAACTACTAGTTCAAACACCTGTCCCAGATCAGGTAGAGAACAACTAGTTCAGACACCTGTCCTAGATCAGGTAGATAACAACTAGTTCAGACACCTGTCCCAGATCAGGTAGATAACAACTAGTTCAGACACCTGTCCCAGATCAGTTAGAGAACAACTACTAGTTCAAACACCTGTCCCAGATCAGGTAGAGAACAACTAGTTCAGACACCTGTCCCAGATCAGGTAGAGAACAACTAGTTCAGACACCTGTCCCAGATCAGGTAGAAAACAACATCTAGTTCAGACACCTGTCCTACACCTGTCCCAGATCAGGTAGAGAACAACTAGTTCAGACACCTGTCCCAGATCAGGTAGAAAACAACATCTAGTTCACACACCTGTCCTACACCTGTCCCAGATCAGGTAGAGAACAACAAGTTCAGACACCTGTCCCAGATCAGGTAGATGACAACTAGTTCAGGCACCTGTCCCAGATCAGGTAGATAACAACTAGTTCAGGGACCTGTCCCAGATCAGGTAGAGAACAACTACTAGTTCATACACCATACATGAGCCTCCCTATGGGTCTCCCTATGAGCCTCCCTATGAGCCTCCCTATGAGCCTCCCTATGGGTCTCCCTATGGGTCTCCCTATGGGCCTCCCTATGGGTCTCCCTATGGGTCTCCTTATGGGTCTCCCTATGGGCCTCCCTATGGGTCTCCTTATGGGTCTCCCTATGGAGACTGTTGACTGTCTAAGGCCATTTGGGATGCTCAGGCTGAGGAAATAACACGTCTCCTGTATAGACCTGTAGACTGACCTGTAGACTGGTGCTGTAGACTGACCTGTAGACTGGTGCTGTAGACTGACCTGTAGACTGATGCTGCTTCACTCCTGTCTACAAATCACCTCCTGTTGACTGTATAGACCTGTAGACTGACCTGTATAGACCTGTAGACTGACCTGTAGACTGGTGCTGCTTCACTCCTGTCTACAAATCACCTCCTGTTGACTGTATAGACCTGTAGACTGACCTGTAGACTGGTGTTGCTTCACTCCTGTCTACAAATCACCTCCTGTTGACTGTATAGACCTGTAGACTGACCTGTAGACTGGTGTTGCTTCACTCCTGTCTACAAATCACCTCCTGTTGACTGTATAGACCTGTAGACTGACCTGTAGACTGGTGCTGCTTCACTCCTGTCTACAAATCACCTCCTGTTGACTGTATAGACCTGTAGACTGACCTGTATAGACCTGTAGACTGACCTGTAGACTGGTGCTGCTTCACTCCTGTCTACAAATCACCTCCTGTTGACTGTATAGACCTGTAGACTGACCTGTAGACTGGTGTTGCTTCACTCCTGTCTACAAATCACTTCCTGTTGACTGTATAGACCTGTAGACTGACCTGTAGACTGATGCTGCTTCACTCCTGTCTACAAATCACTTCCTGTTGACTGTATAGACCTGTAGACTGACCTGTAGACTGACCTGTAGACTGACCTGTAGACTGACCTGTAGACTGATACTGCTTCACTCCTGTCTACCAATCAGCCAGTATCGTAGATCCTCATTTTCAACCAAAATTCTCATCTTGCTTTTGGAATGGAAGCACAGACCGATGTTGGTGACTTTCTGAACTCCCTCCCTCCCTCCCTCCCTGTACTCCCTCCCCTCCCTCCCTCCCTCCCTCCCTGTACTCCCTCCCCTCCCTCCCTCCCTCCCTGCACTCCCTCCCCTCCCTCCCTCCCTCCCTGCACTCCCTCCCTCCCTCCCCCGGTCTCCATCTCTCTCGCTTTCTTCTCCTCTCTCTGCAATTTCCACTCGTCAGTGGCTGATCCGCTACCAATCCGTTTCCTTAATTACAACTCCATCCAAGCAGCGTCCGCGGCGACGGCTGCCGTGGCGACCAGCCAGCCCCTACAGGTGGAGTGGCCGGAGAGGAACGCTGAGTCCCACATGGTTCCCTATTATCTATGGACTCAAAACGATGTTAGTGCACTACAAAGGGGATTAGGGTCCCATTTGGGACGGAGAGGAGAGCTTGCCCGGAATCTATCCGCGAGGAGAGAACAGTACAACCCTTTTATTATGACAACACTAACTAGTGTCTGTTCTGTTGATATCAGCTAGCTCTGATAGTGGAGGGAGGGAGGGAGAGAGAGAGAGAGAGAGGGAGGGAGGGAGGGAGGCAGGCAGAGAGAGAGAGAGAAAAGGAAACAGAACGAGATGGATGAGAGGATGGATAGAAGGAAACAGAAAGAGGTTAGTTTGTAATGGCGTGCAGCTCCGTTCCACAGTGTCATTATGAGACAGTACCCTGAGAGAGGACCCTGCTCCAGTCCCAGCTAGCTCTGATAGTGGAGAGAGAGAGGGAGGGAGGGAGAGAGCGAGAGGACCCTGCTCCAGTCCCAGCTAGCTCTGATAGTGGAGAGAGGGAGGGAGGGAGGGAGGGAGGGAGGGACGGAGGGAGGGAGGGAGGGAGGGAGAGAGGACCCTGCTCCAGTCCCAGCTAGCTCTGATAGTGGAGGGAGAGAGGGAGGGAGGGAGGGAGAGAGAGAGGACCCTGCTCCAGTCCCAACTAGCTCTGATAGTGGAGGGAGAGAGGGAGGGAGGGAGGGAGAGAGAGAGGACCCTGCTCCAGTCCCAACTAGCTCTGATAGTGGAGGGAGAGAGGGAGGGAGGGAGAGAGAGAGAGGACCCTGCTCCAGTCCCAGCTAGCTCTGATAGTGGAGGGAGAGAGGGAGGGAGGGAGAGAGAGAGAGGACCCTGCTCCAGTCCCAGCTAGCTCTGATAGTGGAGGGAGGGAGGGAGGGAGGGAGAGAGGACCCTGCTCCAGTCCCAGCTAGCTCTGATAGTGGCGGGAGGGAGGGAGAGAGGACCCTGCTCTAGTCCCAGCTAGCACCAACCTGTCCCAAATGGCTTCCTATTCCCTACTACTTGCCCTATTGGGGGGGGGGCTCTTGTCAAACATGATGTAGGGGGAGTGGCTGCCGTTTGAGACATACTGGGCCATTGGGTTGGAAGTGAAATCCCTAATTGCTGCATCAGCAGCTGGACATCCCTCTAAGTCCCTGTGCTTTTTAATGAGAGGACTAGGGAGGCTGAGTTCCAAATGCCACCTTATTCCCTATAGGGCCCTGGTCAAAAGTAGTGCACTACATAGGGAATAGGATCCCGTTTGGGACGCGGGCCAGGGGCTCAGAGGTGGTGGTGATCAGAACTGGGCTGTTAATTTAAAATGAGAACGGCCTGAACCGGGGAATGGGATTATTCCTAGGGTGTGTCCCAATTTGCCACAGGCCATGCCCTATCCAGACCACTTTTCTAAATGACACATCTGTGTTTTTATAGGGTGCTATTTTAGGACACAATCCCTCAGTCTCACCATCCTACTGCAACACAGCGTGTCATTTAGAAGAGTGGTCTGACAGGACAGAGAGGGGAGAGGTTTGTGGGTAACGTAAGCTAAGCTGTTCTTCTGGCACGGCTAGCCCTCGGTGGACAGTAGCCATCACAGGCACAGCTGACTGGATGAAGAGTTTTAGGAAGGGAAAATGAATCGTGATGAATTGTTGTTTCTCTTTTCTAATTAAAGCTGCCCCCCCCCCAAAAAATCTGCTTTCATACCAATACACTGTCTGTTCTGTGTGTTGTTTGTGCCGTTGTTACAGAGATAGAAATCTATTGTTCATCAATCTCCTGTTTTTGTCCTATCCAATATGAGGTTAACATATGACCTGTGCTTCCATTCCATTACTGTAGCCAGTCTGTATTAAATGTACCTGTAAACATGTTCCATGTAAACCTATTATAGTCAATCTCCCTGTTTGTTTGTTTGTTTGTTTGTTTGTTTTGGCATATTAACCGCTTAATTGATTTGATCTACTGAGAGCTCTCCGTTTAATACAAAATGGGTTCTCTATGGAGCTGTCCTCTGGCCTCCCTAATTCATATTTTTTTTTTAGCCTGAACACCCCTCCAGGAACCAAGGTGAAGGTCCTTGGTACGGTCCAGGTGAAGAATGGCATTCTGCTTCTGGACGACTCCAAGATCTCCGTCCTCGGAGGGGAGGTCGACCACATGATGGAGAAATGGGAACTGCAAAGGGTGAGGAAGAGGAGGTGTTTTATACCCTTCGTTTTACAGCGGACTGTCTCTGTGAGTGTGTTCCAAACAGTGCCTTATTCCCTACATAGGGCGTGCACTTCAAAAGTAGTGCACTAGACTCTTTATACTATACGGGGAATAGAGAGCCTGCACCTCAAATGGTAGTGTTTATTACGCTGTTACTGGACAGTTGTTCGTCCTGTCTGGTTCAAAGGACCATGAAAAAGGTTGTCCTGAAGGGCGTTGTAAAGGGTGTACTAAAGGGCGTACTAAAGGGTGTACTAAAGGGCGTTCTAAAGGGCGTACTAAAGGGCGTTCTAAAGGGCGTACTAAAGGGCGTACTAAAGGGCGTACTAAAGGGCGTTCTAAAGGGCGTACTAAAGGGCGTTGTAAAGGGTGTACTAAAGGGCGTTCTAAAGGGCGTACTAAAGGGCGTTGTAAAGGGCGTACTAAAGGGCGTACTAAAGGGCGTACTAAAGGGCGTACTAAAGGGCGTTGTAAAGGGCGTTGTAAAGGGCGTACTAAAGGGCGTTGTAAAGGACGTACTAAAGGGCGTTGTAAAGGGTGTACTAAAGGGCGTTGTAAAGGGTGTACTAAAGGGCGTACTAAAGGGCGTACTAAAGGGTGTACTAAAGGGCGTTGTAAAGGGCGTTGTAAAGGGCGTACTAAAGGGCGTTGTAAAGGGCGTACTAAAGGGCGTACTAAAGGGCGTTGTAAAGGGCGTACTAAAGGGCGTTGTAAAGGGCGTACTAAAGGGCGTACTAAAGGGCGTACTAAAGGGCGTACTAAAGGGTGTACTAAAGGGCGTTGTAAAGGGCGTTGTAAAGGGCGTACTAAAGGGCGTACTAAAGGGCGTACTAAAGGGCGTACTAAAGGGCGTACTAAAGGGCGTACTAAAGGGCGTACTAAAGGGCGTACTAAAGGGTGTACTAAAGGGCGTTGTAAAGGGCGTTGTAAAGGGCGTACTAAAGGGCGTTGTAAAGGGCGTTGTAAAGGGCGTACTAAAGGGCGTTGTAAAGGACGTACTAAAGGGCGTTGTAAAGGGTGTACTAAAGGGCGTTGTAAAGGGTGTACTAAAGGGCGTACTAAAGGGCGTACTAAAGGGTGTACTAAAGGGCGTTGTAAAGGGCGTTGTAAAGGGCGTACTAAAGGGCGTTGTAAAGGGCGTACTAAAGGGCGTACTAAAGGGCGTTGTAAAGGGCGTACTAAAGGGCGTTGTAAAGGGCGTACTAAAGGGCGTACTAAAGGGCGTACTAAAGGGCGTACTAAAGGGTGTACTAAAGGGCGTTGTAAAGGGCGTACTAAAGGGCGTACTAAAGGGCGTACTAAAGGGCGTACTAAAGGGCGTACTAAAGGGCGTACTAAAGGGCGTACTAAAGGGCGTACTAAAGGGCGTTGTAAAGGGTGTACTAAAGGGCGTACTAAAGGGCGTACTAAAGGGCGTTGTAAAGGGCGTTGTAAAGGGCGTACTAAAGGGCGTACTAAAGGGCGTTGTAAAGGGTGTACTAAAGGGCGTACTAAAGGGCGTTGTAAAGGGCGTTGTAAAGGGCGTACTAAAGGGCGTACACACATCTACACAACACATACACAACACACACACACCTAAGTAAAGGAATGGAATTAAGAATGTCTAAATATATACTAAAGGGCGTTGTAAATTCTTCTCCCCTTTGACCTCCAGAGCTTGGCCAAACACAGCAGGAGTAACATCGGAAGAGAAGGTGGAGCCCCTCCCTTCGTGCCCTTCGGACAGGTATGACCTGCCAATATTTAACCAGTTCCACGCACAGCCAATCAGACTGATTCCCTCTCCGTTGACTAACCAATTAGGCTGATTCTCTCTCCGTTGACTAACCAATCAGACTGATTCTCTCTCCGTTGACTAACCAATCAGACTGATTCTCTCTCCGTTGACTAACCAATCAGACTGATTCTCTCTCCGTTGACTAACCAATCAGACTGATTCTCTCTCCGTTGACTAACCAATTAGTCTGATTCTCTCTCGGTTGACTAACCAATCAGACTGATTCTCTCTTCGTTGACTAACCAATCAGACTGATTCTCTCTTTGTTGACTAACCAATCAGACTGATTCTCTCTGTTGACTAACCAATCAGACTGATTCTCTCTCCGTTGACTAACCAATCAGACTGATTCTCTGTTTGTTGACCAACCAATCAGACTGATTCTCTGTTTGTTGACTAACCAATCAGACTGATTCTCTCTTCGCTGACTATCCAATCAGACTGATTATCTCGTCGTTGACTAACCAATCAGACTGATTCTCTGTTTGTTGACTAACCAATCAGACTGATTTTCTGTTTGTTTACTAACCAATCAGACCGATTCTCTGTTTGTTGACTAACCAATCAGACTGATTCTCTCTCCGTTGACTAACCAATCAGACTGATTCTCTCTCCGTTGACTAACCAATCAGACTGATTCTCTCTCTGTTGACTAACCAATTAGTCTGATTCTCTCTCAGTTGACTAACCAATTAGTCTGATTCTCTCTCCGTTGACTAACCAATCAGACTGATTCTCTCTCCGTTGACTAACCAATCAGACTGATTCTCTCTTTGTTGACTAACCAATCAGACTGATTCTCTCTGTTGACTAACCAATCAGACTGATTCTCTCTCCGTTGACTAACCAATCAGACTGATTCTCTGTTTGTTGACCAACCAATCAGACTGATTCTCTGTTTGTTGACTAACCAATCAGACTGATTCTCTCTTCGCTGACTATTCAATCAGACTGATTATCTCGTCGTTGACTAACCAATCAGACTGATTCTCTGTTTATTGACTAACCAATCAGACTGATTTTCTGTTTGTTTACTAACCAATCAGACCGATTCTCTGTTTGTTGACTAACCAATTAGTCTGATTCTCTCTCGGTTGACTAACCAATTAGTCTGATTCTCTCTCCGTTGACTAACCAATCAGACTGATTCTCTCTCCGTTGACTAACCAATCAGACTGATTCTCTCTCCGTTGACTAACCAATCAGACTGATTCTCTCTCCGTTGACTAACCAATCAGACTGATTCTCTCTCCGTTGACTAACCAATCAGACTGATTCTCTCTCCGTTGACTAACCAATCAGACTGATTCTCTCTCCGTTGACTAACCAATCAGACTGATTCTCTCTCCGTTGACTAACCAATCAGACTGATGAAATTGTCGTCTCTCTGTGCTCCTCAGAAGTGTGTAAGGAATGAGGAAGTGGACTCCAGAGAGCTGGACACCAGGAAAACTCTGGTCAACACCAGTGTGGTGAAGACGGCTGACGAGAACGAAGAGTTTGAGAAGCAGAGGCTAGCAGCCATCGCTGAGGTGGCCAAGAACAAAGAGGTGTGTGTGTCTGTGTGTGTGTGTGTGTGTGTGTGTGTGTGGTTTTATCCCTGTTGTCGTAGCTATAGTAACTGGACCACCCATGTCTGTGAAACTCTGTCCGTGTCCCACTGTGTGAGTTGGTACTGTTTCTACTGGCTTGTTGTATACGAAGGGCCAGTTTCCCAGACACAGACCAGGTCTAGATTCTCCATTGTAAAACAGTTGTTTAGTCCAGGAAGAGACTTTGTCTGTCTGCCCCCCCGGGAGGAATCCAGCTCTGAGTGTCTTTTAACCTCTTCTGAAGGGAACTCGGACGTTTGGCGGCGGAGGCAATGCTGGCGGGAACCTCGTTAATACAGGCGGTCGGGACCGACGAGGAGGAGGAGACCGAGGAGACAGGGACTCGTACCGGCAGAGACGAGAGGAGAGGACGGAGGAGTCCAGCCGTCCAGAAGGAAACTACAGAGAGCTCGGGAGTTACCGGGAACAACCAAACTACCGGGAACTAGGAAATTACCGCGAGCTGGTGAGGGCTTTGACCTTTTGACCCAGTGTTTCCCTTAGCTCTGTGTAGGCGGGTGGGTCTCTTTCCCTCTGTCTAAAATCCCCCCCCCCAACCCTGGCTCCTTTCAGTTTTAATTGAAGATGTTTGAGGTCTTTGTGGTCAGGAGAATAATTCTGGTAAAATATGCCTGGGCTCTCTGGTTTTGGGCTTGACCTGTCTAGGGCTTCACAACAACAACAACAACAACAAGTCAGCTTAATTAATTTGTTTAATCTAGATTCCTGGCTTGCAGTGTCTCTGATTTAGGTTTTTATTGAGCGTTTTGGTGTCAGAGTCAGATGATGGTTTTAGGGTCCCTCTGTGGTCTGATTGTGAAATAATCTCGGGGACCCTCATTGGTGTCAGACGGTGTGGGACTGGGCCTCAACAACAACGAGTCTTTCATTCAGTTGTGTAATGTAGACTCCTGGCTTGGAGTAAGACCCCTCCCTGCCCCCATTAGGCTGTCTCCCAAAGGGCACCATATTCCCTCTATAGTTCACTACTTTAGACCCTATTCCCTCTATAGTGCACTACTTTAGACCATATTCCCTCTATAGTGCACTACTTTAGACCATATTCCCTATATAGTGCACTACTTTAGACCCTGTTCCCTATATAGTGCACGGCAGGGTAGCCTAGTGGTTAGAGCGTTGGGCTAGTAACCGGAAGGTTGCAAGTTGTTCTTAACTGACTTGCCTGGTTAAATAAAGGTAAAATAAATAAAAACTACTTTAGACCTTATTCCCTATATAGTGCACTACTTTAGACCCTGTTCCCTCTATAGTGCACTACTTTAGACCCTGTTCCCTCTATAGTGCACTACTTTAGACCCTATTCCCTATATAGTGCACTACTTAGACCCTATTCCCTCTATAGTGCACTACTTTAGACCCTATTCCCTATATAGTGCACTACTTTAGACCATATTCCCTCTATAGTGCACTACTTTAGACCCTATTCCCTATATAGTGCACTACTTTAGACCCTATTTCCTATATAGTGCACTACTTTAGACCCTATTCCCTCTATAGTGCACTACTTTAGACCCTATTCCCTCTGTAGTGCACTACTTTAGACCCTATTCCCTCTATAGTGCACTACTTTAGACCCTATTCCCTCTGTAGTGCACTACTTTAGACCCTATTCCCTCTGTAGTGCACTAGTTTTGCAAGTAGGGAATATAATGCCATTTGGGACATGGGCTATGTTTCCTCCTCAGTGCGTCTTGACGGGAGGGGTGGGGAGAGGAGGAGGGGGGAGAGTGGGGAGAGGAGGGGGGAGGGAGAGAGGTGGAGGGGGGGAAGCAGGGGACAGGAGAGGTGGAGGGGGGAGGGTAACAGATTAAGGAGATAATCTGAGGAGTCTCAGTAGAATAGAAAGGCTGTTAATCTGGAGCAGACTACAGTAGAAGTGGTGATGAACTGTGGATGTAGTTTTATGGGGTGAATGAAGACCTGAGAGAGAGAGGGAGGTTCAAATGGGGGGGAGAGGGGGAATTAAGACCAGAGAGAGGGAAGTTCAAATGGGGGGGTTAATGAAGACCAGAGAGGGAAGTTCAAATGGGGGGGGGGGGTGTCAATGAAAACCAGAGAGGGAGAGGGAAGTTCAAAGGGGGGTGGGGGGGGTTAATGAAGACCAGAGAGGGAAGATCAAATGGGGGGGGGGGGGGGGGGGGGTTAATGAAGACCTGAGAGAGAGCGGGAAGTTCAAATGGGGGGGGGGGGGGGGGTAATGAAGACCAGAGTACATCGTTACAACACTGTATTTATACATGACATTTGTAATGTCTTTATTCGTTTGGAACTTCTGTATGTGTAATGTTTTACTGTTCGTTTTTGTTGTTTATTTCACTTCTGTTTATCTACTTCACTTGCTTTGGCAACGTTAACACGTGTTTCCCAGGCCAATAAAGCCCAGAAAATTGAATTGAGAGAAGAGCGTCACCTCTCCTATGTTCCAAAATAATAAAGACATTTCAGATGTCATATTATGTCTATATACGGTGTTTAAACGATGTGCTCCGGGTCTTCATTAACCCCCCCCCATTTGATCTCTCCTCCCCCATTTGACCTCTCCTCCCCCATTTGAACTCTCCTCCCCCATTTGAACTCTCCTCCCCCATTTGAACTCTCCTCCCCCATTTGAACTCTCCTCCCCCATTTGAACTCTCCTCCCCCATTTGAACTCCCCTCCCCCATTTGAACTCCCCTCCCCCATTTGAACTTCTCCTCTTTATCTCTCCTTTTTCCCTCCTCCCTTCACCCCGCATTATTTATCTCTGCTACCATCCCCCCTCATCCCATCTCTCCATCCCCCCTCCTCCCATCGCTCCATCCCCCCTCATCCCATCTCTCCATCCCCCCTCATCCCATCTCTCCATCCCATCTCTCCATCCCCCCTCATCCCATCTCTCCATCCCCCCTCATCCCATCTCTCCATCCTCCCTCATCCCATCCCTCCATCCCCCCTCATCCCATCCCTCCATCCCCACTCCCATCCCTCATCCCCCCTCATCCCATCCCTCCATCCCCACTCCCATCCCTCCATCCTCCCTCCCATCCGTCCATCCCCCATCCCTCCATCCCCCCTCGCATCCCTCCATCCCCCCTCCCATCCCTCCATCCCCCCTCCCTCTAGGTGGATGAGCGGGCCCTAAGGGACATTATGGAGATGGGGTTTGATAAGGAGGATGCTCGTCAGGCCCTGATGGACAACAACAACAACATGGAGGTGGCTCTCAACAGTCTACTGACGGGGACCTTCAAACCCCCCCCACCCCCTGAGGAACCCAGCAGACCCCCACCCAGAGGTAAGCCCCCCCCACCCAGAGGTAAGCCCCCCCCCACCCAGAGGTAAGCCCCCCCCCACCCAGAGGTAAGCCCCCCCCACCCAGAGGTAAGCCCTGCTCCCACCCCCCCACCCAGAGGTAAGCCCCCCCCCCCCCCCCCCACACAGAGGTAAGCCCCCCCCCCCCCCACCCCCCCCACCCAGAGGTAAGCCTACAACATGACCTACGACTACGTAATAACTATAGAATCCCATTGATAATGTGACTTTTCTGCTGCGTCTGTTTCCTCCATGCAGCAGACAGAGGAAGGGGTCGTGGCCGGGGTCGGGGTCGGTCCAGTAGGTTTGGGGGTGAGGATGAGGAGGAGGGAGCAGGAGGAAGACCGTCAGGACCCAGCACTCTGTTTGACTTCCTGGAATCCAAGATGGGGAGCTTCTCCCTACAAGGTACAGTCCTGTCCTTTACCAATAGTCTTCTCCCTACAAGGTTCAGTTAGGAGTCCTGTCCTTTACCAATAGTCTTCTCCCTACAAGGTTCAGTTAGGAGTCCTGTCCTTTACCAATAGTCTTCTCCCTACAAGGTACAGTTAGGAGTCCTGTCCTTTACCAATAGTCTTCTCCCTACAAGGTACAGTTAGGAGTCCTGTCCTTTACCAATAGTCTTCTCCCTACAAGGTACAGTTAGGAGTCCTGTCCTTTACCAATAGTCTTCTCCCTACAAGGTTCAGTCCTGTCCTCTACCAATAGTCTTCTCCCTACAAGGTTCAGTTAGGAGTCCTGTCCTTTACCAATAGTCTTCTCCCTACAAGGTACAGTCCTGTCCTCTACCAATAGTCTTCTCCCTACAAGGTACAGTCCTGTCCTTTACCAATAGTCTTCTCCCTACAAGGTTCAGTCCTGTCCTCTACCAATAGTCTTCTCCCTACAAGGTTCAGTCCTGTCCTTTACCAATAGTCTTCTCCCTACAAGGTTCAGTCCTGTCCTCTACCAATAGTCTTCTCCCTACAAGGTACAGTCCTGTCCTTTACCAATAGTCTTCTCCCTACAAGGTACAGTCCTGTCCTTTACCAATAGTCTTCTCCCTACAAGGTACAGTCCTGTCCTTTACCAATAGTCTTCTCCCTACAAGGTACAGTCCTGTCCTCTACCAATAGTCTTCTCCCTACAAGGTACAGTCCTGTCCTCTACCAATAGTCTTCTCCCTACAAGGTTCAGTCCTGTCCTTTACCAATAGTCTTCTCCCTACAAGGTACAGTCCTGTCCTCTACCAATAGTCTTCTCCCTACAAGGTTCAGTTAGGAGTCCTGTCCTTTACCAATAGTCTTCTCCCTACAAGGTTCAGTCCTGTCCTCTACCAATAGTCTTCTCCCTACAAGGTTCAGTCCTGTCCTTTACCAATAGTCTTCTCCCTACAAGGTACAGTCCTGTCCTCTACCAATAGTCTTCTCCCTACAAGGTTCAGTCCTGTCCTTTACCAATAGTCTTCTCCCTACAAGGTTCAGTCCTGTCCTCTACCAATAGTCTTCTCCCTACAAGGTACAGTTAGGAGTCCTGTCCTTTACCAATAGTCTTCTCCCTACAAGGTTCAGTCCTGTCCTTTACCAATAGTCTTCTCCCTACAAGGTTCAGTCCTGTCCTTTACCAATAGTCTTCTCCCTACAAGGTACAGTTAGGAGTCCTGTCCTTTATCAATAGTCTTCTCCCTACAAGGTACAGTTAGGAGTCCAGGTGTTTACCAATAGTCTTCTCCCTACAAGGTACAGTTAGGAGTCCTGGTGTTTACCAATAGTCTTCTCCCTACAAGGTTCAGTCCTGTCCTTTACCAATAGTCTTCTCCCTACAAGGTTCAGTTAGGAGTCTTGTCCTTTACCAATAGTCTTCTCCCTACAAGGTACAGTCCTGTCCTTTACCAATAGTCTTCTCCCTACAAGGTACAGTCCTGTCCTTTACCAATAGTCTTCTCCCTACAAGGTTCAGTCCTGTCCTCTACCAATAGTCTTCTCCCTACAAGGTTCAGTCCTGTCCTTTACCAATAGTCTTCTCCCTACAAGGTTCAGTCCTGTCCTTTACCAATAGTCTTCTCCCTACAAGGTACAGTTAGGAGTCCTGTCCTTTACCAATAGTCTTCTCCCTACAAGGTACAGTCCTGTCCTTTACCAATAGTCTTCTCCCTACAAGGTACAGTCCTTCCTCTACCAATAGTCTTCTCCCTACAAGGTACAGTCCTGTCCTCTACCAATAGTCTTCTCCCTACAAGGTTCAGTCCTGTCCTTTACCAATAGTCTTCTCCCTACAAGGTACAGTCCTGTCCTCTACCAATAGTCTTCTCCCTACAAGGTTCAGTCCTGTCCTTTACCAATAGTCTTCTCCCTACAAGGTTCAGTCCTGTCCTTTACCAATAGTCTTCTCCCTACAAGGTTCAGTCCTGTCCTTTACCAATAGTCTTCTCCCTACAAGGTACAGTCCTGTCCTCTACCAATAGTCTTCTCCCTACAAGGTACAGTTAGGAGTCCTGTCCTCTACCAATAGTCTTCTCCCTACAAGGTACAGTCCTGTCCTTTACCAATAGTCTTCTCCCTACAAGGTACAGTCCTCTCCTTTACCAATAGTCTTCTCCCTACAAGGTTCAGTTAGGAGTCCTGTCCTTTACCAATAGTCTTCTCCCTACAAGGTACAGTCCTGTCCTCTACCAATAGTCTTCTCCCTACAAGGTACAGTCCTGTCCTTTACCAATAGTCTTCTCCCTACAAGGTTCAGTCCTTCCTCTACCAATAGTCTTCTCCCTACAAGGTACAGTCCTGTCCTTTACCAATAGTCTTCTCCCTACAAGGTTCAGTCCTTCCTCTACCAATAGTCTTCTCCCTACAAGGTTCAGTCCTGTCCTCTACCAATAGTCTTCTCCCTACAAGGTTCAGTCCTGTCCTCTACCAATAGTCTTCTCCCTACAAGGTTCAGTCCTGTCCTTTACCAATAGTCTTCTCCCTACAAGGTACAGTCCTTCCTCTACCAATAGTCTTCTCCCTACAAGGTTCAGTCCTGTCCTCTACCAATAGTCTTCTCCCTACAAGGTTCAGTCCTTCCTCTACCAATAGTCTTCTCCCTACAAGGTACAGTCCTGTCCTCTACCAATAGTCTTCTCCCTACAAGGTTCAGTCCTGTCCTCTACCAATAGTCTTCTCCCTACAAGGTACAGTCCTGTCCTCTACCAATTGTCTTCTCCCTACAAGGTTCAGTCCTGTCCTCTACCAATAGTCTTCTCCCTACAAGGTTCAGTCCTGTCCTCTACCAATAGTCTTCTCCCTACAAGGTTCAGTCCTGTCCTTTACCAATAGTCTTCTCCCTACAAGGTTCAGTCCTGTCCTCTACCAATAGTCTTCTCCCTACAAGGTTCAGTCCTTCCTCTACCAATAGTCTTCTCCCTACAAGGTTCAGTCCTGTCCTCTACCAATAGTCTTCTCCCTACAAGGTTCAGTCCTGTCCTCTACCAATAGTCTTCTCCCTACAAGGTTCAGTCCTGTCCTCTACCAATAGTCTTCTCCCTACAAGGTTCAGTCCTTCCTCTACCAATAGTCTTCTCCCTACAAGGTTCAGTCCTTCCTCTACCAATAGTCTTCTCCCTACAAGGTTCAGTCCTGTCCTCTACCAATAGTCTTCTCCCTACAAGGTTCAGTCCTGTCCTCTACCAATAGTCTTCTCCCTACAAGGTTCAGTCCTGTCCTCTACCAATAGTCTTCTCCCTACAAGGTTCAGTCCTTCCTCTACCAATAGTCTTCTCCCTACAAGGTTCAGTCCTTCCTCTACCAATAGTCTTCTCCCTACAAGGTTCAGTCCTTCCTCTACCAATAGTCTTCTCCCTACAAGGTACAGTCCTGTCCTCTACCAATAGTCTTCATCAGGGTTTTTTGCTACAGTTGAAACTGGTTGGTTTTAACAGTAAAGAAGTGTCTCTACTTCACTTTGCTCCTGAGTTCCTGCACCTTGATGGGAGAGCGAGGTCGCAGCAGAGATCGTTCCCTTCCTCTACCTTTTATCCCGCTGTGATGCCTGCTTTCAACCTGACATTTTGTTTCACAAAGCACATAGCAGTTTGTTACAGCTATTTGTGACATACTTTGAAAAGGGGAATTTTCTCTTCCAGGTAGATAATACGTTTCTTCTGTTCCTGTTTTTCTTTCTGATTCACACTCTTTTTTTTCCAGCATCAAAGATGAACTGTCATTCAAAATTCCTTCAAGTATTGTACATTTCTTTTTATAAGACATAGACTTTTGTGAGAAACGGTGTATATCTGTGTTGAAGTGGCTCCATGAACATGTACCGTTCCCCTCTGGAGACCAGGGTTCATAGTCTCTAGTCCTCTAGTCCTGTCTCTGGTGTTATAGTCTCTGGTGTTATAGTCTCTGGTGTATATCTGTGTTGAAGTGGCTCCATGAACATGTACCGTTCCCCTCTGGAGACCAGGGTTCATAGTCTCTAGTCCTGTCTCTGGTGTTATAGTCTCTGGTGTTATAGTCTCTGGTTCTGTCTCTGGTGTTATAGTATCTGGTGTTATAGTCTCTGGTTCTGTCTCTGGTGTTATAGTCTCTGGTGTTATAGTCTCTAGTCCTGTCTCTGGTGTTATAGTCTCTGGGTTATAGTCTCTGGTCCTGTAGTCCTGTCTCTGGTGTTGTAGTCTCTGGTGTTGTAGTCTCTGGTGTTATAGTCTCTGGTCCTGTCTCTGGTGTTATCATCTCTGGTCCTGTAGTCCTGTCTCTGGTGTTATAGTCTCTAGTCCTGTCCCTGGTGTTATAGTCTCTGGTGTTATAGTCTCTAGTCCTGTCTCTGGTGTTATAGTCTCTGGTCCTGTAGTCCTGTCTCTGGTGTTATAGTCTCTGGTGTTATAGTCTCTGGTGTTATAGTCTCTGGTGTTGTAGTCTCTGGTGTTGTAGTCTCTGGTGTTGTAGTCTCTGGTGTTGTAGTCTCTGGTGTTATAGTGTATGGTGTTATAGTCTCTGGTGTTATAGTCTCTAGTCCTGTCTCTGGTGTTATAGTCTCTGGTCCTGTAGTCCTGTCTCTGGTGTTATAGTCTCTGGTGTTATAGTCTCTGGTGTTATAGTCTCTGGTGTTGTAGTCTCTGGTGTTGTAGTCTCTGGTGTTGTAGTCTCTGGTGTTATAGTGTATGGTGTTATAGTCTCTAGTCCTGTCTCTGGTGTTATAGTCTCTGGTGTTATAGTGTATGGTGTTATAGTCTCTGGTGTTATAGTCTCTGGTGTTATAGTCTCTGGTGTTATAGTCTCTAGTCCTGTCTCTGGTGTTATAGTCTCTGGTGTTATAGTCTCTAGTCCTGTCTCTGGTGTTATAGTCTCTGGTGTTATAGTCTCTGGTGTTATAGTCTCTAGTCCTGTCTCTGGTGTTATAGTCTCTGGTGTTATAGTCTCTGGTGTATATCTGTGTTGGAGTGGCTCCATGAACATGTACCGTTCCCCTCTGGGGACCAGGGTTCATAGTCTCTAGTCCTCTAGTCCTGTCTCTGGTGTTATAGTCTCTGGTGTTATAGTCTCTGGTTCTGTCTCTGGTGTTATAGTCTCTGGTGTTATAATGTATGGTGTATATCTGTGTTGAAGTGGCTCCATGAACATGTACCGTTCCCCTCTGGAGACCAGGGTTCATAGTCTCTAGTCCTCTAGTCCTGTCTCTGGTGTTATAGTCTCTGGTGTTATAGTCTCTGGTGTATATCTGTGTTGAAGTGGCTCCATGAACATGTACCGTTCCCCTCTGGAGACCAGGGTTCATAGTCTCTAGTCCTGTCTCTGGTGTTATAGTCTCTGGTGTTATAGTCTCTGGTTCTGTCTCTGGTGTTATAGTCTCTGGTGTTATAGTCTCTGGTTCTGTCTCTGGTGTTATAGTCTCTGGTGTTATAGTCTCTAGTCCTGTCTCTGGTGTTATAGTCTCTGGGTTATAGTCTCTGGTCCTGTAGTCCTGTCTCTGGTGTTGTAGTCTCTGGTGTTGTAGTCTCTGGTGTTATAGTCTCTGGTCCTGTCTCTGGTGTTATCATCTCTGGTCCTGTAGTCCTGTCTCTGGTGTTATAGTCTCTAGTCCTGTCCCTGGTGTTATAGTCTCTGGTGTTATAGTCTCTAGTCCTGTCTCTGGTGTTATAGTCTCTGGTCCTGTAGTCCTGTCTCTGGTGTTATAGTCTCTGGTGTTATAGTCTCTGGTGTTATAGTCTCTGGTGTTGTAATCTCTGGTGTTGTAGTCTCTGGTGTTGTAGTCTCTGGTGTTATAGTGTATGGTGTTATAGTCTCTGGTGTTATAGTCTCTAGTCCTGTCTCTGGTGTTATAGTCTCTGGTCCTGTAGTCCTGTCTCTGGTGTTATAGTCTCTGGTGTTATAGTCTCTGGTGTTATAGTCTCTGGTGTTGTAGTCTCTGGTGTTGTAGTCTCTGGTGTTGTAGTCTCTGGTGTTATAGTGTATGGTGTTATAGTCTCTAGTCCTGTCTCTGGTGTTATAGTCTCTGGTGTTATAGTGTATGGTGTTATAGTCTCTGGTGTTATAGTCTCTGGTGTTATAGTCTCTGGTGTTATAGTCTCTAGTCCTGTCTCTGGTGTTATAGTCTCTGGTGTTATAGTCTCTAGTCCTGTCTCTGGTGTTATAGTCTCTGGTGTTATAGTCTCTGGTGTTATAGTCTCTAGTCCTGTCTCTGGTGTTATAGTCTCTGGTGTTATAGTCTCTGGTGTATATCTGTGTTGGAGTGGCTCCATGAACATGTACCGTTCCCCTCTGGGGACCAGGGTTCATAGTCTCTAGTCCTCTAGTCCTGTCTCTGGTGTTATAGTCTCTGGTGTTATAGTCTCTGGTTCTGTCTCTGGTGTTATAGTCTCTGGTGTTATAATGTATGGTGTAAATCTGTGTTGGAGTGGCTCCATGAACATGTACCGTTCCCCTCTGGAGACCAGGGTTCATAGTCTCTAGTCCTCTAGTCCTGTCTCTGGTGTTATAGTCTCTGGTGTTATAGTCTCTGGTGTTATAGTCTCTGGTGCCGTAGTCCTGTCTCTGGTGCTGTTGTCCTGTCTCTGGTGTTAATGTCTCTGGGGTTAATGTCTCTGGTGTTATAGTCTATGGTGTTATAGTCTCTGGTCCTGTCTCTGGTGTTAATGTCTCTGGTGTTATAGTCTCTGGTGTTATAGTCTCTGGTCCTGTCTCTGGTGTTAATGTCTCTGGTGTTATAGTCTCTGGTGCTGTAGTCCTGTCTCTGGTGTTATAGTCTCTGGTGGTATAGTCTCTGGTACTGTAGTCTCTGGTGCTGTAGTCTCTGGTGGTATAGTCTCTGGTACTGTAGTCCTGTCTCTGTAGTCTCTGGTGCTGTAGTCTCTGGTGCTGTAGTCTCTGGTGCTGTAGTCCTGTCTCTGGTGCTGTAGTCTCTGGTGCTGTAGTCTCTGGTGCTGTAGTCTATGGTGTTATAGTCACTGATGTTATAGTCTCTGGTGCTGTAGTCTCTGGTGCTGTAGTCTCTGGTGCTGTAGTCCTGTCTCTGGTGTTAATGTCTCTGGTGTTATAGTCTCTGGTGCTGTAGTCTCTGGTGTTATAGTCTCTGGTGTTGTAGTCTCTGGTGTTATAGTCTCTGGTCCTGTCTCTGGTGTTATCATCTCTGGTCCTGTAGTCCTGTCTCTGGTGTTATAGTCTCTAGTCCTGTCCCTGGTGTTATAGTCTCTGGTGTTATAGTCTCTAGTCCTGTCTCTGGTGTTATAGTCTCTGGTCCTGTAGTCCTGTCTCTGGTGTTATAGTCTCTGGTGTTATAGTCTCTGGTGTTATAGTCTCTGGTGTTGTAGTCTCTGGTGTTGTAGTCTCTGGTGTTGTAGTCTCTGGTGTTGTAGTCTCTGGTGTTATAGTCTCTGGTGTTATAGTCTCTGGTGTTGTAGTCTCTGGTGTTGTAGTCTCTGGTGTTGTAGTCTCTGGTGTTATAGTGTATGGTGTTATAGTCTCTAGTCCTGTCTCTGGTGTTATAGTCTCTGGTGTTATAGTGTATGGTGTTATAGTCTCTGGTGTTATAGTCTCTGGTGTTATAGTCTCTGGTGTTATAGTCTCTAGTCCTGTCTCTGGTGTTATAGTCTCTGGTGTTATAGTCTCTAGTCCTGTCTCTGGTGTTATAGTCTCTGGTGTTATAGTCTCTGGTGTTATAGTCTCTAGTCCTGTCTCTGGTGTTATAGTCTCTGGTGTTATAGTCTCTGGTTTATATCTGTGTTGGAGTGGCTCCATGAACATGTACCGTTCCCCTCTGGGGACCAGGGTTCATAGTCTCTAGTCCTCTAGTCCTGTCTCTGGTGTTATAGTCTCTGGTGTTATAGTCTCTGGTTCTGTCTCTGGTGTTATAGTCTCTGGTGTTATAATGTATGGTGTATATCTGTGTTGAAGTGGCTCCATGAACATGTACCGTTCCCCTCTGGAGACCAGGGTTCATAGTCTCTAGTCCTCTAGTCCTGTCTCTGGTGTTATAGTCTCTGGTGTTATAGTCTCTGGTGTATATCTGTGTTGAAGTGGCTCCATGAACATGTACCGTTCCCCTCTGGAGACCAGGGTTCATAGTCTCTAGTCCTGTCTCTGGTGTTATAGTCTCTGGTGTTATAGTCTCTGGTTCTGTCTCTGGTGTTATAGTCTCTGGTGTTATAGTCTCTGGTTCTGTCTCTGGTGTTATAGTCTCTGGTGTTATAGTCTCTAGTCCTGTCTCTGGTGTTATAGTCTCTGGGTTATAGTCTCTGGTCCTGTAGTCCTGTCTCTGGTGTTGTAGTCTCTGGTGTTGTAGTCTCTGGTGTTATAGTCTCTGGTCCTGTCTCTGGTGTTATCATCTCTGGTCCTGTAGTCCTGTCTCTGGTGTTATAGTCTCTAGTCCTGTCCCTGGTGTTATAGTCTCTGGTGTTATAGTCTCTAGTCCTGTCTCTGGTGTTATAGTCTCTGGTCCTGTAGTCCTGTCTCTGGTGTTATAGTCTCTGGTGTTATAGTCTCTGGTGTTATAGTCTCTGGTGTTGTAATCTCTGGTGTTGTAGTCTCTGGTGTTGTAGTCTCTGGTGTTATAGTGTATGGTGTTATAGTCTCTGGTGTTATAGTCTCTAGTCCTGTCTCTGGTGTTATAGTCTCTGGTCCTGTAGTCCTGTCTCTGGTGTTATAGTCTCTGGTGTTATAGTCTCTGGTGTTATAGTCTCTGGTGTTGTAGTCTCTGGTGTTGTAGTCTCTGGTGTTGTAGTCTCTGGTGTTATAGTGTATGGTGTTATAGTCTCTAGTCCTGTCTCTGGTGTTATAGTCTCTGGTGTTATAGTGTATGGTGTTATAGTCTCTGGTGTTATAGTCTCTGGTGTTATAGTCTCTGGTGTTATAGTCTCTAGTCCTGTCTCTGGTGTTATAGTCTCTGGTGTTATAGTCTCTAGTCCTGTCTCTGGTGTTATAGTCTCTGGTGTTATAGTCTCTGGTGTTATAGTCTCTAGTCCTGTCTCTGGTGTTATAGTCTCTGGTGTTATAGTCTCTGGTGTATATCTGTGTTGGAGTGGCTCCATGAACATGTACCGTTCCCCTCTGGGGACCAGGGTTCATAGTCTCTAGTCCTCTAGTCCTGTCTCTGGTGTTATAGTCTCTGGTGTTATAGTCTCTGGTTCTGTCTCTGGTGTTATAGTCTCTGGTGTTATAATGTATGGTGTAAATCTGTGTTGGAGTGGCTCCATGAACATGTACCGTTCCCCTCTGGAGACCAGGGTTCATAGTCTCTAGTCCTCTAGTCCTGTCTCTGGTGTTATAGTCTCTGGTGTTATAGTCTCTGGTGTTATAGTCTCTGGTGCCGTAGTCCTGTCTCTGGTGCTGTTGTCCTGTCTCTGGTGTTAATGTCTCTGGGGTTAATGTCTCTGGTGTTATAGTCTATGGTGTTATAGTCTCTGGTCCTGTCTCTGGTGTTAATGTCTCTGGTGTTATAGTCTCTGGTGTTATAGTCTCTGGTCCTGTCTCTGGTGTTAATGTCTCTGGTGTTATAGTCTCTGGTGCTGTAGTCCTGTCTCTGGTGTTATAGTCTCTGGTGGTATAGTCTCTGGTACTGTAGTCTCTGGTGCTGTAGTCTCTGGTGGTATAGTCTCTGGTACTGTAGTCCTGTCTCTGTAGTCTCTGGTGCTGTAGTCTCTGGTGCTGTAGTCTCTGGTGCTGTAGTCCTGTCTCTGGTGCTGTAGTCTCTGGTGCTGTAGTCTCTGGTGCTGTAGTCTATGGTGTTATAGTCACTGATGTTATAGTCTCTGGTGCTGTAGTCTCTGGTGCTGTAGTCTCTGGTGCTGTAGTCCTGTCTCTGGTGTTAATGTCTCTGGTGTTATAGTCTCTGGTGCTGTAGTCTCTGGTGTTATAGTCTCTGGTGTTGTAGTCTCTGGTGTTATAGTCTCTGGTCCTGTCTCTGGTGTTATCATCTCTGGTCCTGTAGTCCTGTCTCTGGTGTTATAGTCTCTAGTCCTGTCCCTGGTGTTATAGTCTCTGGTGTTATAGTCTCTAGTCCTGTCTCTGGTGTTATAGTCTCTGGTCCTGTAGTCCTGTCTCTGGTGTTATAGTCTCTGGTGTTATAGTCTCTGGTGTTATAGTCTCTGGTGTTGTAGTCTCTGGTGTTGTAGTCTCTGGTGTTGTAGTCTCTGGTGTTATAGTGTATGGTGTTATAGTCTCTGGTGTTATAGTCTCTAGTCCTGTCTCTGGTGTTATAGTCTCTGGTCCTGTAGTCCTGTCTCTGGTGTTATAGTCTCTGGTGTTATAGTCTCTGGTGTTATAGTCTCTGGTGTTGTAGTCTCTGGTGTTGTAGTCTCTGGTGTTGTAGTCTCTGGTGTTATAGTGTATGGTGTTATAGTCTCTAGTCCTGTCTCTGGTGTTATAGTGTATGGTGTTATAGTCTCTGGTGTTATAGTCTCTGGTGTTATAGTCTCTGGTGTTATAGTCTCTAGTCCTGTCTCTGGTGTTATAGTCTCTGGTGTTATAGTCTCTAGTCCTGTCTCTGGTGTTATAGTCTCTGGTGTTATAGTCTCTGGTGTTATAGTCTCTAGTCCTGTCTCTGGTGTTATAGTCTCTGGTGTTATAGTCTCTGGTGTATATCTGTGTTGGAGTGGCTCCATGAACATGTACCGTTCCCCTCTGGGGACCAGGGTTCATAGTCTCTAGTCCTCTAGTCCTGTCTCTGGTGTTATAGTCTCTGGTGTTATAGTCTCTGGTTCTGTCTCTGGTGTTATAGTCTCTGGTGTTATAATGTATGGTGTAAATCTGTGTTGGAGTGGCTCCATGAACATGTACCGTTCCCCTCTGGAGACCAGGGTTCATAGTCTCTAGTCCTCTAGTCCTGTCTCTGGTGTTATAGTCTCTGGTGTTATAGTCTCTGGTGTTATAGTCTCTGGTGCCGTAGTCCTGTCTCTGGTGCTGTTGTCCTGTCTCTGGTGTTAATGTCTCTGGGGTTAATGTCTCTGGTGTTATAGTCTATGGTGTTATAGTCTCTGGTCCTGTCTCTGGTGTTAATGTCTCTGGTGTTATAGTCTCTGGTGTTATAGTCTCTGGTCCTGTCTCTGGTGTTAATGTCTCTGGTGTTATAGTCTCTGGTGCTGTAGTCCTGTCTCTGGTGTTATAGTCTCTGGTGGTATAGTCTCTGGTACTGTAGTCTCTGGTGCTGTAGTCTCTGGTGGTATAGTCTCTGGTACTGTAGTCCTGTCTCTGTAGTCTCTGGTGCTGTAGTCTCTGGTGCTGTAGTCTCTGGTGCTGTAGTCCTGTCTCTGGTGCTGTAGTCTCTGGTGCTGTAGTCTCTGGTGCTGTAGTCTATGGTGTTATAGTCACTGATGTTATAGTCTCTGGTGCTGTAGTCTCTGGTGCTGTAGTCTCTGGTGCTGTAGTCCTGTCTCTGGTGTTAATGTCTCTGGTGTTATAGTCTCTGGTGCTGTAGTCTCTGGTGTTATAGTCTCTGGTGTTGTAGTCTCTGGTGTTATAGTCTCTGGTCCTGTCTCTGGTGTTATCATCTCTGGTCCTGTAGTCCTGTCTCTGGTGTTATAGTCTCTAGTCCTGTCCCTGGTGTTATAGTCTCTGGTGTTATAGTCTCTAGTCCTGTCTCTGGTGTTATAGTCTCTGGTCCTGTAGTCCTGTCTCTGGTGTTATAGTCTCTGGTGTTATAGTCTCTGGTGTTATAGTCTCTGGTGTTGTAGTCTCTGGTGTTGTAGTCTCTGGTGTTGTAGTCTCTGGTGTTATAGTGTATGGTGTTATAGTCTCTGGTGTTATAGTCTCTAGTCCTGTCTCTGGTGTTATAGTCTCTGGTCCTGTAGTCCTGTCTCTGGTGTTATAGTCTCTGGTGTTATAGTCTCTGGTGTTATAGTCTCTGGTGTTGTAGTCTCTGGTGTTGTAGTCTCTGGTGTTGTAGTCTCTGGTGTTATAGTGTATGGTGTTATAGTCTCTAGTCCTGTCTCTGGTGTTATAGTGTATGGTGTTATAGTCTCTGGTGTTATAGTCTCTGGTGTTATAGTCTCTGGTGTTATAGTCTCTAGTCCTGTCTCTGGTGTTATAGTCTCTGGTGTTATAGTCTCTAGTCCTGTCTCTGGTGTTATAGTCTCTGGTGTTATAGTCTCTGGTGTTATAGTCTCTAGTCCTGTCTCTGGTGTTATAGTCTCTGGTGTTATAGTCTCTGGTGTATATCTGTGTTGGAGTGGCTCCATGAACATGTACCGTTCCCCTCTGGGGACCAGGGTTCATAGTCTCTAGTCCTCTAGTCCTGTCTCTGGTGTTATAGTCTCTGGTGTTATAGTCTCTGGTTCTGTCTCTGGTGTTATAGTCTCTGGTGTTATAATGTATGGTGTAAATCTGTGTTGGAGTGGCTCCATGAACATGTACCGTTCCCCTCTGGAGACCAGGGTTCATAGTCTCTAGTCCTCTAGTCCTGTCTCTGGTGTTATAGTCTCTGGTGTTATAGTCTCTGGTGTTATAGTCTCTGGTGCCGTAGTCCTGTCTCTGGTGCTGTTGTCCTGTCTCTGGTGTTAATGTCTCTGGGGTTAATGTCTCTGGTGTTATAGTCTATGGTGTTATAGTCTCTGGTCCTGTCTCTGGTGTTAATGTCTCTGGTGTTATAGTCTCTGGTGTTATAGTCTCTGGTCCTGTCTCTGGTGTTAATGTCTCTGGTGTTATAGTCTCTGGTGCTGTAGTCCTGTCTCTGGTGTTATAGTCTCTGGTGGTATAGTCTCTGGTACTGTAGTCTCTGGTGCTGTAGTCTCTGGTGGTATAGTCTCTGGTACTGTAGTCCTGTCTCTGTAGTCTCTGGTGCTGTAGTCTCTGGTGCTGTAGTCTCTGGTGCTGTAGTCCTGTCTCTGGTGCTGTAGTCTCTGGTGCTGTAGTCTCTGGTGCTGTAGTCTATGGTGTTATAGTCACTGATGTTATAGTCTCTGGTGCTGTAGTCTCTGGTGCTGTAGTCTCTGGTGCTGTAGTCCTGTCTCTGGTGTTAATGTCTCTGGTGTTATAGTCTCTGGTGCTGTAGTCTCTGGTGTTATAGTCTCTGGTGTTATAGTCTCTGGTGTTAATGTCTCTGGTGTTATAGTCTCTGGTGTTAATGTCTCTGGTGTTATAGTCTCTGGTGTTATAGTCTCTGGTGTTATAGTCTCTGGTGTTAATGTCTCTGGTGTTATAGTCTCTGGTGTTATAGTCTCTGGTGTTATAGTCTCTGGTGTTATAGTCTCTAGTCCTGTCTCTGGTGTTATAGTCTCTGGTGTTATAGTCTCTAGTCCTGTCTCTGGTGTTATAGTCTCTGGTGTTATAGTCTCTGGTGTTATAGTCTCTGGTGTTGTAGTCTCTGGTGTTGTAGTCTCTGGTGTTGTAGTCTCTGGTGTTATAGTGTATGGTGTTATAGTCTCTGGTGTTATAGTCTCTAGTCCTGTCTCTGGTGTTATAGTCTCTGGTCCTGTAGTCCTGTCTCTGGTGTTATAGTCTCTGGTGTTATAGTCTCTGGTGTTATAGTCTCTGGTGTTGTAGTCTCTGGTGTTGTAGTCTCTGGTGTTGTAGTCTCTGGTGTTATAGTGTATGGTGTTATAGTCTCTAGTCCTGTCTCTGGTGTTATAGTGTATGGTGTTATAGTCTCTGGTGTTATAGTCTCTGGTGTTATAGTCTCTGGTGTTATAGTCTCTAGTCCTGTCTCTGGTGTTATAGTCTCTGGTGTTATAGTCTCTAGTCCTGTCTCTGGTGTTATAGTCTCTGGTGTTATAGTCTCTGGTGTTATAGTCTCTAGTCCTGTCTCTGGTGTTATAGTCTCTGGTGTTATAGTCTCTGGTGTATATCTGTGTTGGAGTGGCTCCATGAACATGTACCGTTCCCCTCTGGGGACCAGGGTTCATAGTCTCTAGTCCTCTAGTCCTGTCTCTGGTGTTATAGTCTCTGGTGTTATAGTCTCTGGTTCTGTCTCTGGTGTTATAGTCTCTGGTGTTATAATGTATGGTGTAAATCTGTGTTGGAGTGGCTCCATGAACATGTACCGTTCCCCTCTGGAGACCAGGGTTCATAGTCTCTAGTCCTCTAGTCCTGTCTCTGGTGTTATAGTCTCTGGTGTTATAGTCTCTGGTGTTATAGTCTCTGGTGCCGTAGTCCTGTCTCTGGTGCTGTTGTCCTGTCTCTGGTGTTAATGTCTCTGGGGTTAATGTCTCTGGTGTTATAGTCTATGGTGTTATAGTCTCTGGTCCTGTCTCTGGTGTTAATGTCTCTGGTGTTATAGTCTCTGGTGTTATAGTCTCTGGTCCTGTCTCTGGTGTTAATGTCTCTGGTGTTATAGTCTCTGGTGCTGTAGTCCTGTCTCTGGTGTTATAGTCTCTGGTGGTATAGTCTCTGGTACTGTAGTCTCTGGTGCTGTAGTCTCTGGTGGTATAGTCTCTGGTACTGTAGTCCTGTCTCTGTAGTCTCTGGTGCTGTAGTCTCTGGTGCTGTAGTCTCTGGTGCTGTAGTCCTGTCTCTGGTGCTGTAGTCTCTGGTGCTGTAGTCTCTGGTGCTGTAGTCTATGGTGTTATAGTCACTGATGTTATAGTCTCTGGTGCTGTAGTCTCTGGTGCTGTAGTCTCTGGTGCTGTAGTCCTGTCTCTGGTGTTAATGTCTCTGGTGTTATAGTCTCTGGTGCTGTAGTCTCTGGTGTTATAGTCTCTGGTGTTATAGTCTCTGGTGTTAATGTCTCTGGTGTTATAGTCTCTGGTGTTAATGTCTCTGGTGTTATAGTCTCTGGTGTTATAGTCTCTGGTGTTATAGTCTCTGGTGTTAATGTCTCTGGTGTTATAGTCTCTGGTGTTATAGTCTCTGGTGTTATAGTCTCTGGTGTTATAGTCTCTAGTCCTGTCTCTGATGTTATAGTCTCTGGTGTTATAGTCTCTAGTCCTGTCTCTGGTGTTATAGTCTCTGGTGTTATAGTCTCTGGTGTTATAGTCTCTAGTCCTGTCTCTGGTGTTATAGTCTCTGGTGTTATAGTCTCTGGTGTATATCTGTGTTGGAGTGGCTCCATGAACATGTACCGTTCCCCTCTGGGGACCAGGGTTCATAGTCTCTAGTCCTCTAGTCCTGTCTCTGGTGTTATAGTCTCTGGTGTTATAGTCTCTGGTTCTGTCTCTGGTGTTATAGTCTCTGGTGTTATAATGTATGGTGTAAATCTGTGTTGGAGTGGCTCCATGAACATGTACCGTTCCCCTCTGGAGACCAGGGTTCATAGTCTCTAGTCCTCTAGTCCTGTCTCTGGTGTTATAGTCTCTGGTGTTATAGTCTCTGGTGTTATAGTCTCTGGTGCCGTAGTCCTGTCTCTGGTGCTGTTGTCCTGTCTCTGGTGTTAATGTCTCTGGGGTTAATGTCTCTGGTGTTATAGTCTATGGTGTTATAGTCTCTGGTCCTGTCTCTGGTGTTAATGTCTCTGGTGTTATAGTCTCTGGTGTTATAGTCTCTGGTCCTGTCTCTGGTGTTAATGTCTCTGGTGTTATAGTCTCTGGTGCTGTAGTCCTGTCTCTGGTGTTATAGTCTCTGGTGGTATAGTCTCTGGTACTGTAGTCTCTGGTGCTGTAGTCTCTGGTGGTATAGTCTCTGGTACTGTAGTCCTGTCTCTGTAGTCTCTGGTGCTGTAGTCTCTGGTGCTGTAGTCTCTGGTGCTGTAGTCCTGTCTCTGGTGCTGTAGTCTCTGGTGCTGTAGTCTCTGGTGCTGTAGTCTATGGTGTTATAGTCACTGATGTTATAGTCTCTGGTGCTGTAGTCTCTGGTGCTGTAGTCTCTGGTGCTGTAGTCCTGTCTCTGGTGTTAATGTCTCTGGTGTTATAGTCTCTGGTGCTGTAGTCTCTGGTGTTATAGTCTCTGGTGTTATAGTCTCTGGTGTTAATGTCTCTGGTGTTATAGTCTCTGGTGTTAATGTCTCTGGTGTTATAGTCTCTGGTGTTATAGTCTCTGGTGTTATAGTCTCTGGTGTTAATGTCTCTGGTGTTATAGTCTCTGGTGTTAATGTCTCTGGTGTTATAGTCTCTGGTGTTATAGTCTCTGGTGTTATAGTCTCTGGTGTTAATGTCTCTGGTGTTATAGTCTCTGGTGTTAATGTCTCTGGTGCTGTAGTCTCTGGTGCTGTAGTCTATGGTGTTATAGTCACTGATGTTATAGTCTCTGGTGCTGTAGTCTCTGGTGCTGTAGTCTCTGGTGCTGTAGTCCTGTCTCTGGTGTTAATGTCTCTGGTGTTATAGTCTCTGGTGCTGTAGTCTCTGGTGTTATAGTCTCTGGTGTTATAGTCTCTGGTGTTAATGTCTCTGGTGTTATAGTCTCTGGTGTTAATGTCTCTGGTGTTATAGTCTCTGGTGTTATAGTCTCTGGTGTTATAGTCTCTGGTGTTAATGTCTCTGGTGTTATAGTCTCTGGTGTTATAGTCTCTGGTGTTATAGTCTCTGGTGTTATAGTCTCTAGTCCTGTCTCTGGTGTTATAGTCTCTGGTGTTATAGTCTCTAGTCCTGTCTCTGGTGTTATAGTCTCTGGTGTTATAGTCTCTGGTGTTATAGTCTCTAGTCCTGTCTCTGGTGTTATAGTCTCTGGTGTTATAGTCTCTGGTGTATATCTGTGTTGGAGTGGCTCCATGAACATGTACCGTTCCCCTCTGGGGACCAGGGTTCATAGTCTCTAGTCCTCTAGTCCTGTCTCTGGTGTTATAGTCTCTGGTGTTATAGTCTCTGGTTCTGTCTCTGGTGTTATAGTCTCTGGTGTTATAATGTATGGTGTAAATCTGTGTTGGAGTGGCTCCATGAACATGTACCGTTCCCCTCTGGAGACCAGGGTTCATAGTCTCTAGTCCTCTAGTCCTGTCTCTGGTGTTATAGTCTCTGGTGTTATAGTCTCTGGTGTTATAGTCTCTGGTGCCGTAGTCCTGTCTCTGGTGCTGTTGTCCTGTCTCTGGTGTTAATGTCTCTGGGGTTAATGTCTCTGGTGTTATAGTCTATGGTGTTATAGTCTCTGGTCCTGTCTCTGGTGTTAATGTCTCTGGTGTTATAGTCTCTGGTGTTATAGTCTCTGGTCCTGTCTCTGGTGTTAATGTCTCTGGTGTTATAGTCTCTGGTGCTGTAGTCCTGTCTCTGGTGTTATAGTCTCTGGTGGTATAGTCTCTGGTACTGTAGTCTCTGGTGCTGTAGTCTCTGGTGGTATAGTCTCTGGTACTGTAGTCCTGTCTCTGTAGTCTCTGGTGCTGTAGTCTCTGGTGCTGTAGTCTCTGGTGCTGTAGTCCTGTCTCTGGTGCTGTAGTCTCTGGTGCTGTAGTCTCTGGTGCTGTAGTCTATGGTGTTATAGTCACTGATGTTATAGTCTCTGGTGCTGTAGTCTCTGGTGCTGTAGTCTCTGGTGCTGTAGTCCTGTCTCTGGTGTTAATGTCTCTGGTGTTATAGTCTCTGGTGCTGTAGTCTCTGGTGTTATAGTCTCTGGTGTTATAGTCTCTGGTGTTAATGTCTCTGGTGTTATAGTCTCTGGTGTTAATGTCTCTGGTGTTATAGTCTCTGGTGTTATAGTCTCTGGTGTTATAGTCTCTGGTGTTAATGTCTCTGGTGTTATAGTCTCTGGTGTTAATGTCTCTGGTGTTATAGTCTCTGGTGTTATAGTCTCTGGTGTTATAGTCTCTGGTGTTAATGTCTCTGGTGTTATAGTCTCTGGTGTTAATGTCTCTGGTGTTATAGTCTCTGGTGTTATAGTCTCTGGTGTTATAGTCTCTGGTGTTATAGTCTCTGGTGTTAATGTCTCTGGTGTTATAGTCTCTGGTGTTAATGTCTCTGGTGTTATAGTCTCTGGTGTTAATGTCTCTGGTGTTATAGTCTCTGGTGTTAATGTCTCTGGTGTTATAGTCTCTGGTGTTAATGTCTCTGGTGTTAATGTCTCTGGTGTTATAGTCTCTGGTGCTGTAGTCTCTGGTGCTGTAGTCCTGTCTCTGGTACTGTAGTCTCTGGTGCTGTAGTCTCTGGTGCTGTAGTCTCTGGTGCTGTAGTCCTGTCTCTGGTCTTGTAGTCTCTGGTGCTGTAGTCTCTGGTGCTGTAGTCTCTGGTGCTGTAGTCCTGTCTCTGGTACTGTAGTCTCTGGTGCCGTAGTCATGTCTCTGGTGCCGTAGTCCTGTCTCTGGTGTTATAATCTCTGGTGTTATAGTCTCTGGTGCTGTAGTCCTGTCTCTGGTGCTGTAGTCCTGTCTCTGGTGCCGTAGTCCTGACTCTGGGGCTGTAGTCCTGTCTCTGGTGTTAATGTCTCTGGTGTTATAGTCTCTGGTGCTGTAGTCCTGTCTCTGGTGCTGTAGTCTCTGGTGCTGTAGTCCTGTCTCTGGTACTGTAGTCTCTGGTACTGTAGTCTCTGGTGCCGTAGTCATGTCTCTGGTGCCGTAGTCCTGTCTCTGGTGTTATAGTCTCTGGTGCTGTAGTCTCTGGTGCTGTAGTCTCTGGTGCTGTAGTCTCTGGTGCTGTAGTCCTGTCTCTGGTGATGTAGTCTCTGGTGCTGTAGTCTCTGGTGCTGTAGTCTCTGGTGCTGTAGTCCTGTCTCTGGTGCTGTAGTCTCTGGTGCTGTAGTCTCTGGTGCTGTTGTCTCTGGTGCTGTTGTCTCTGGTGCTGTTGTCTCTGGTGCTGTTGTCTCTGGTGCCATCGTCCTGTCTCTGGTGCTGTAGTCCTGTCTCTGGTGCTGTAGTCCCATGTGCTGTAGTCCCATGTGCTGTAGTCTCTGGTGCTGTAGTCTCTGGTGCTGTAGTCTCTGGTGCTGTAGTCTCTGGTGCTGTAGTCTCTGGTGATGTAGTCTCTGGTGCTGTAGTCTCTGGTGCTGTAGTCTCTGGTGCTGTAGTCTCTGGTGATGTAGTCTCTGGTGCTGTAGTCTCTGGTGCTGTAGTCTCTGGTGATGTAGTCTCTGGTGCTGTAGTCTCTGGTGATGTAGTCTCTGGTGCTGTAGTCCTGTCTCTGGTGCTGTAGTCCTGTCTCTGGTGCTGTAGTCTCTGGTGCTGTAGTCTCTGGTGCTGTAGTCTATGGTGTTATAGTCTCTGGTGTTATAGTCTCTAGTCCTCTAGTCCTGTCTCTGGTGCTGTAGTCTCTGGTGCTGTAGTCCTGTCTCTAGTGCTGTAGTCTCTGGTGCTGTAGTCCTGTCTCTGGTGCTGTAGTCTCTGGTGCTGTAGTCTCTGGTGCTGTAGTCTCTGGTGCCGTCGTCCTGTCCTCTCCTCTGGTGGTTACAGTGAGGAGCCAGGCCAGATGGTCTGTGTCTCTCTACAGAGGGTATTAATCTGTATAAAACAGTGCTGCTGTTAGTTAAGTCTCTGACATCATCAGTGTGTCGGCATGGCGACAAACTGACATATGGTTCACCACAGAGCGGGAAATGGACACAGTCAACAGAGAGGGATGGGTTTCATTTCCTGCCTTTCATGAGGGGAAGTTACCGTTTGATGTTCGGGCTCATTTCAAGTATTGAGACGTTGGAAACCAGAGTCTGGGATCATTTTTACTGAACTCTGGCAAAGACTTTAGTTTCTGCCTTCTTTGTTTTAAAATAAAAGTATATAATGACGTTTGATTTGATTTGTTTCTCAGGTCTCCAATTAAAAGACCGTATGTAGAACGTATTAAGCATGTCTGTGACACGTTAGGGATGTGACCAATGGACAATGTTGCTTAACGTTTAATCTGTATTTTTTTTTACAAATAATTTTCTGTTAAAACTATAAAAAAAACAAATCTGAAAATTCCACGTCAATTTACAATGCATAATGGTCCTATTAATTCACGATGCAGAATAATTAATTCACGATGCAGAATAATTCATTCACGATGCAGAATAATTCATTCACGATGCAGAATAATTAATTCACGATGCAGAATAATTAATTCACGATGCAGAATAATTCATTCACAATGCAGAATAATTAATTCACGATGCAGAATAATTAATTCACGATGCAGAATAATTCATTCACGATGCAGAATAATTCATTCACGATGCAGAATAATTAATTCATGAAGCAGAATAATGGTCCTAATAAGGACCTCTAGGGACAGACGGTGAAGTTCTATCTCCCTCAGTCAGACGGTGAAGTTCTATCTCCCTCAGTCAGACAGTGAAGTTCTATCTCCCTCAGTCAGACAGTGAAGTTCTATCTCCCTCAGTCAGACAGTGACATCTCCCTCAGTCAGACAGTGAAGTTCTATCTCCCTCAGACAGACAGTGACATCTCCCTCAGTCAGACAGTGAAGTTCTATCTCCCTCAGTCAGACAGTGACATCTCCCTCAGTCAGACAGTGAAGTTCTATCTCACTCAGTCAGACAGTGACATCTCCCTCAGTCAGACAGTGAAGTTCTATCTCCCTCAGACAGACAGTGACATCTCCCTCAGTCAGACAGTGAAGTTCTATCTCCCTCAGTCAGACAGTGAAGTTCTATCTCCCTCAGACAGACAGTGAAGTTCTATCTCCCTCAGACAGACAGTGAAATCTCCCTCAGTCAGACAGTGAAATCTCCCTCAGTCAGACAGTGAAATCTCCCTCAGTCAGACAGTGAAATCTCCCTCAGTCAGACAGTGAAATCTCCCTCAGTCAGACAGTGAAATCTCCCTCAGTCAGAAAGTAAAATCTCCCTCAGTCAGACAGTGAAATCTCCCTCAGTCAGACAGTGAAATCCCCCTCAGTCAGACAGTGAAATCTCCCTCAGTCAGACAGTGAAATCCCCCTCAGTCAGACAGTGAAATCTCCCTCAGTCAGACAGTGAAATCTCCCTCAGTCAGACAGTGAAATCTCCCTCAGTCAGACAGTGAAATCTCCCTCAGTCAGACAGTGAAATTTCCCTCAGTCAGACAGTGAAATCTCCCTCAGTCAGACAGTGAAATCTCCCTCAGTCAGACAGTTATATCTCCCTCAGTCAGACAGTGAAATCTCCCTCAGTCAGACAGTGAAATCTCCCTCAGTCAGACAGTGAAATCTCCCTCAGTCAGACAGTGAAATCTCCCTCAGTCAGACAGTGAAATCTCCCTCAGTCAGACAGTGAAATCTCCCTCAGTCAGACAGTGAAATCTCCCTCAGTCAGACAGTGAAATCTCCCTCAGTCAGACAGTGAAATCTCCCTCAGTCATATCCCCTTGAAAGCACCTCTGCTTCGGCATGTTTGTTTGTCTGTTAAGTGTACAACGACAGCTTTTAAAATGCCCAAACCAAACGTTCTCTGGAGAGTCGAAGCGCCCGCTGAACGGGTACTTTAAAGGAAGGTCGCTTCTGAAGTGGGACTAACGTCCATCAAATGAATCTTGAGCTGCCTGTGGGATAAACAATTTTACAGCCTGCCTGCTGCCTGCCGCCTGAGCACAGACCAATCTTTACATCTCGTTAAATACCATGACTTGCCAATTCCATTTATTTTATTTCACCTTTATTTAACCAGGGAGGCCAGTTGAGAACAAGTTCTCATTTACAACTGCAACCCTGACCAAGATAAAGCAAAGCAGTGCGACAAAAACAACAACACAGAGTTACACATGGAGTAAACAAACATAAAAACAACAACACAGAGTTACATAAACAAACGTACAGTCAATAACACAATAGAAAACTCTGTTTATTCACTGTGTTCAAATGTAGTAAGGAGACATTTAGTAGACTGAAAATACATCTTCCTCTACGAATCGCCTCCTGACATTCAGTATTTTTGAAAACGGAGACAGGATTAGTTGCCGTACTTCCGAGAACACAAACACTCACATCTTTTCATAGCGAGCTAGAGAGGTGGGAGGGGCACAGAGACAGACAGAACAGCTAGAGAGGTGGGGAAGAGAGAGGGGAGGGGCACACAGACAGACAGACAGACAGAACCGTGCACTAGGTCTATCTATCAGTATAGACAGGTCAGACACCAGACAGAACCGTGCACCAGGTCTATCTATCAGCATAGGCAGGTCAGTCACCAGACAGACAGAACCGTGCACTAGGTCTATCTATCAGTATAGGCAGGTCAGTCACCAGACAGACAGAACCGTGCACTAGGTCTATCTATCAGTATAGGCAGGTCAGACACCAGTCAGAACCGTGCACTAGGTCTATCTATCAGTATAGGCAGGTTAGCCACCAGACAGACAGACAGTCAGAACCGGGCACTAGGTCTATCTATCAGTATAGGCAGGTCAGACACCAGACAGACAGACAGACAGAGCTGTGCACTAGGTCTATCTATCAGTATAGACAGGTCAGACACCAGATAGACAGACAGAACCGTGCACTAGGTCTATCTATCAGTATAGACAGGTCAGACACCAGACAGACAGTCAGAACAGTGCACTAGGCCTATCTATCAGTATAGGCAGGTCAGACACCAGACAGACAGAACAGTGCACTAGGCCTATCTATCAGTATAGACAGGTCAGACACCAGACAGACAGTCAGAACAGTGCACTAGGCCTATCTATCAGTATAGGCAGGTCAGACACCAGACAGACAGAACAGTGCACTAGGTCTATCTATCAGTATAGGCAGGTCAGACACCAGACAGTCAGAACAGTGCACTAGGCCTATCTATCAGTATAGACAGGTCAGACACCAGACAGACAGTCAGAACAGTGCACTAGGCCTATCTATCAGTATAGGCAGGTCAGACACCAGACAGACAGAACAGTGCACTAGGTCTATCTATCAGTATAGGCAGGTCAGACACCAGACAGTCAGAACAGAGCACTAGGTCTATCTATCAGTATAGACAGGTCAGACACCAGACAGACAGAACAGAGCACTAGGCCTATCTATCAGTATAGACAGGTCAGACACCAGACAGACAGAACAGAGCACTAGGCCTATCTATCAGTATAGACAGGTCAGACACCAGACAGACAGAACAGTGCACTAGGCCTGTCTATCAGTATAGGCAGGTCAGTCACCAGACAGACAGAACAGAGCACTAGGCCTATCTATCAGTATAGACAGGTCAGTCACCAGACAGACAGAACAGTGCACTAGGCCTGTCTATCAGTATAGGCAGGTCAGACACCAGACAGACAGAACAGTGCACTAGGCCTATCTATCAGTATAGGCAGGTCAGACACCAGACAGACAGAACAGAGCACTAGGCCTATCTATCAGTATAGACAGGTCAGTCACCAGACAGACAGAACAGTGCACTAGGCCTATCTATCAGTATAGGCAGGTCAGTCACCAGACAGATAGAACAGTGCACTAGGCCTGTCTATCAGTATAGGCAGGTCAGACACCAGACAGACAGAACAGTGCACTAGGCCTGTCTATCAGTATAGGCAGGTCAGTCACCAGACAGACAGAACAGTGCACTAGGCCTATCTATCAGTATAGGCAGGTCAGACACCAGACAGACAGTCAGAACAGTGCACTAGGCCTATCTATCAGTATAGGCAGGTCAGACACCAGACAGACAGAACAGTGCACTAGGCCTGTCTATCAGTATAGACAGGTCAGACACCAGACAGACAGAACAGTGCACTAGGCCTATCTATCAGTATAGGCAGGTCAGACACCAGACAGACAGAACAGTGCACTAGGCCTATCTATCAGTATAGGCAGGTCAGACACCAGACAGACAGAACAGTGCACTAGGCCTGTCTATCAGTATAGACAGGTCAGACACCAGACAGACAGAACAGTGCACTAGGCCTGTCTATCAGTATAGGCAGGTCAGACACCAGACAGACAGAACAGTGCACTAGGCCTGTCTATCAGTATAGACAGGTCAGACACCAGACAGACAGAACAGTGCACTAGGCCTGTCTATCAGTATAGGCAGGTCAGACACCAGACAGACAGAACAGTGCACTAGGCCTATCTATCAGTATAGACAGGTCAGACACCAGACAGACAGAACAGTGCACTAGGCCTATCTATCAGTATAGACAGGTCAGACACCAGACAGAACAGAGCACTAGGCCTGTCTATCAGTATAGTCAGGTCAGTCACCAGACAGAACAGAGCACTAGGCCTATCTATCAGTATAGTCAGGTCAGTCACCAGACAGAACAGAGCACTAGGTCTATCTATCAGTATAGACAGGTCAGACACCAGACAGACAGTCAGAACAGTGCACTAGGTCTATCTATCAGTATAGGCAGGTCAGTCACCAGACAGACAGAACAGTGCACTAGGCCTATCTATCAGTATAGGCAGGTCAGTCACCAGACAGACAGAACAGTGCACTAGGCCTGTCTATCAGTATAGGCAGGTCAGTCACCAGACAGACAGAACAGAGCACTAGGCCTATCTATCAGTATAGACAGGTCAGTCACCAGACAGACAGAACAGTGCACTAGGCCTGTCTATCAGTATAGGCAGGTCAGTCACCAGACAGACAGAACAGTGCACTAGGCCTGTCTATCAGTATAGGCAGGTCAGACACCAGACAGACAGAACAGTGCACTAGGCCTGTCTATCAGTATAGGCAGGTCAGTCACCAGACAGACAGAACAGTGCACTAGGCCTATCTATCAGTATAGGCAGGTCAGACACCAGACAGACAGTCAGAACAGTGCACTAGGCCTATCTATCAGTATAGGCAGGTCAGACACCAGACAGACAGAACAGTGCACTAGGCCTGTCTATCAGTATAGACAGGTCAGACACCAGACAGACAGAACAGTGCACTAGGCCTATCTATCAGTATAGGCAGGTCAGACACCAGACAGACAGAACAGGGCACTAGGTCTATCTATCAGTATAGGCAGGTCAGACACCAGACAGACAGAACAGTGCACTAGGCCTATCTATCAGTATAGGCAGGTCAGACACCAGACAGACAGAACAGTGCACTAGGCCTGTCTATCAGTATAGACAGGTCAGACACCAGACAGACAGAACAGTGCACTAGGCCTGTCTATCAGTATAGGCAGGTCAGACACCAGACAGACAGAACAGTGCACTAGGCCTGTCTATCAGTATAGACAGGTCAGACACCAGACAGACAGAACAGTGCACTAGGCCTGTCTATCAGTATAGGCAGGTCAGACACCAGACAGACAGAACAGTGCACTAGGCCTATCTATCAGTATAGACAGGTCAGACACCAGACAGACAGAACAGTGCACTAGGCCTATCTATCAGTATAGACAGGTCAGACACCAGACAGAACAGAGCACTAGGCCTGTCTATCAGTATAGTCAGGTCAGTCACCAGACAGAACAGAGCACTAGGCCTATCTATCAGTATAGTCAGGTCAGTCACCAGACAGAACAGAGCACTAGGTCTATCTATCAGTATAGACAGGTCAGACACCAGACAGACAGTCAGAACAGTGCACTAGGTCTATCTATCAGTATAGGCAGGTCAGTCACCAGACAGACAGAACAGTGCACTAGGCCTATCTATCAGTATAGGCAGGTCAGTCACCAGACAGACAGAACAGTGCACTAGGCCTGTCTATCAGTATAGGCAGGTCAGACACCAGACAGACAGAACAGTGCACTAGGCCTGTCTATCAGTATAGGCAGGTCAGACACCAGACAGACAGAACCGGGCACTAGGCCTATCTATCAGTATAGGCAGGTCAGACACCAGACAGACAGAACAGTGCACTAGGCCTGTCTATCAGTATAGGCAGGTCAGACACCAGACAGACAGAACCGGGCACTAGGCCTGTCTATCAGTATAGACAGGTCAGACACCAGACAGACAGAACAGTGCACTAGGTCTATCTATCAGTATAGGCAGGTCAGACACCAGACAGACAGAACCGTGCACTAGGTCTATCTATCAGTATAGACAGGTCAGACACCAGACAGACAGTCAGAACAGTGCACTAGGCCTATCTATCAGTATAGACAGGTCAGACACCAGACAGACAGAACAGGGCACTAGGCCTGTCTATCAGTATAGGCAGGTCAGACACCAGACAGACAGAACCGGGCACTAGGCCTGTCTATCAGTATAGGCAGGTCAGACACCAGACAGACAGAACCGGGCACTAGGCCTGTCTATCAGTATAGGCAGGTCAGACACCAGACAGACAGAACCGGGCACTAGGCCTATCTATCAGTATAGGCAGGTCAGACACCAGACAGACAGAACCGGGCACTAGGCCTGTCTATCAGTATAGGCAGGTCAGACACCAGACAGACAGAACCGGGCACTAGGCCTGTCTATCGGCAAACAAAAACTACTTTTGCGTATCCAATTTGGTTGAAATGTTTTAATGTTTAAACATTCACACCTATGTGTGTGTGTGTGTGTGTGTGTGTTCTCTCTGGGTTTCTCCTCCAGAGCCAAAGAGCCAGTCCTCCCAGAGGCATCATGAGGGTAAGATGACGTTCCCTCCTAACAGCCAGTCCCAGGACAGGTACCCCCAACGCAGCGACAGGTCAGACGGTAGGAACGACTGGTCCAGGAACGACAGATCACGGAAGGAGAGAAACGAGAGGAACGACAGATCAGACTTCAGGAACGACAGGAACGACAGACCACCTCGTTTCCAGAGGGATAGTGACAAGGATTTCCCTAAACCTGGCCACGACCCCTCCATCGCCACATCCACCCCAGCCCCAGCTCCAGCAGGGAGCCGGCAAGGCCAGGAGAGAGCCCAGGACAGAGGCCAGGAAAGGGGCCAGACACAGGAGAAGGCCCCTCCTGGAGGTGGAGGAGGGTCAGAGAGGTGGAGAGAGGCCCAGCATGAGAGACAAACAGCCAGGGAGGCCAGAGGACAGACATCAGTTTTCTGCCCTGCTGCTACTTACCCTGCCCCCGGCCAGCGGAACAGAGAACCCAGAGACGGAACCCAGGGGGATTCTTCTGGTTCTAGAACCTTCCAACAGGGAATCAGAGTAGGTTCTAGTACTGGTTCCGGAGGGTTCCAGAACCAAAGTCGGAGAGAGCAGCACTCGGTACCCGATCTGTCGTTTAATAAGAGAGGAGGAGGAGGAGGGATGAAGCAGGACAACGGACCTGCACCAGCTGCCTCTAAACCAGGCCAGCACCAGACAGAGTCCAGTTCTAACTGTGTATCAGAACCTAAAGGGGTCCAGAGGTCTGACTGCGGAACAGACAACAGGTATGGATACTGGATTAGACTTGATTGGGAACGTCGTCTCATCAAATCAAATCACATTTTTATTGATCACATACACATGTTTAGCAGATGTTATTGATCACATACACATGGTTAGCAGATGTTATTGGTCACATACACATGGTTAGCAGATGTTATTGATCACATACACATGGTTATCAGATGTTATTGGTCACATACCCACGGTTAGCAGATGTTATTGGTCACATACACATGGTTAGCAGATGTTATTGGTCACATACACACGGTTAGCAGATGTTATTGGTCACATACACATGGTTAGCAGATGTTATTGATCACATACACATGGTTAGCAGATGTTATTGGTCACACACACATGGTTAGCAGATGTTATTGGTCACATACACATGGTTAGCAGATGTTATTGGTCACATACACACGGTTAGCAGATGTTATTGATCACATACACATGGTTAGCAGATGTTATTGATCACATACACATGTTTAGCAGATGTTATTGGTCACACACACATGGTTAGCAGATGTTATTGGTCACATACACATGGTTAGCAGATATTATTGGTCACATGGTTAGCAGATGTTATTGGTCACATACACATGGTTAGCAGATGTTATTGGTCACATACACATGGTTAGCAGATGTTATTGGTCACATACACATGGTTAGCAGATGTTATTGATCACATACACACGGTTAGCAGATGTTATTGGTCACATACACACGGTTAGCAGATGTTAATGTGAGTGTAGCGAAATGCTTGTGCTTCTAGTTCCGACAATGCAGTAATATCTAACAAGTAATCTAGCTAACAATTCCAAAACTACTACCCTATAGACACAAGTGTAAGGGGATAAAGAATATGTAAATAAAGATATATGAATGAGTGATGGTACAGAGCGGCATAGGCAAGATACAGTAGATGGTATAGAGGACAGTATATACATATGAGATGAATAATGTAAGGTATGTAAACATTATATTAAGTGGCATAGTTTGTATGGATACTTGATTAGACTTGACTATGAATGTCGTCTCATTGTCAATGTCATCCGTGTTTATGAATACAACGTGCGAGAGTTGACTGTTTTCTAATGTGTGCGCAGTGCCAACGAAGAAAGGTGCATTCTGGGATGTGCAGTAACGTTGTTTTGTATTGCAGAGCTGAGCCCAACAGCAGACGGAGAGGAGGAGGGGGGAAGTCCCACAGGGAAAGGCCCAACTCTGACAACTTTGACCGTTACCGGGACAACGGACCGTCGAACTCTTCAACGTCGTGGGCGGGGCAAGAGAAGGACTGTAGCGCCGGGACGCAGGACTGGGGCGTGTCCCGTGGTGAGTCTCGTCCAGTGAAAGGCCAAGTGGGCAGCGGCCCAGGCACGGGGCCACACCTCCAAAACGGTGACTCGTCAACGGAACACCGGACAGGGCCAATCAAACAACAGAACTACTCCTCTGGTCCCGCCCCCAGGGAGAGGGAGGAGCCACACAACAGGAACAGCACTAACCCCGCCCATAACAACTCCAACACCGCCCCTAAGAAGAGAACGGGGCAGGTCAAAGGGCAGAGGTCAGACCAGAGGTCAGACCAGGGGCAGGTTGGGACCATGGAGCCTGCAGTGGCTCAAGGCCTGGGGAACTTGAAACCAGGAGACCAGGTTCTAGCGCTTTACTGGGAAGACAACAAGGTACAACTATATTAACACTGGAGTTATGGTTAGGTAGATGGGAGTCATGGTTAGATAGATGGGAGTCATAGTTAGATAGATGGGAGTCATGGTTAGGTAGATGGGAGTCATGGTTAGATAGATGGGAGTCATAGTTAGATAGATGGGAGTCATGGTTAGATAGATGGGAGTCATGGTTAGATGGGAGTCATGGTTAGATAGATGGGAGTCATGGTTAGATAGATGAGAGTCATGGTTAGATAGATGGGAGTCATAGTTAGATAGATGTGAGTCATGGCTAGATAGATGGGAGTCATGGTTAGGTAGATGGGAGTCATGGTTAGATAGATGGGAGTCATAGTTAGATAGATGGGAGTCATGGTTAGATAGATGGGAGTCATGGTTAGATGGGAGTCATGGTTAGATAGATGGGAGTCATGGTTAGATAGATGAGAGTCATGGTTAGATAGATGGGAGTCATAGTTAGATAGATGTGAGTCATGGCTAGATAGATGGGAGTCATGGCTAGATAGATGGGAGTCATGGCTAGATAGATGGGAGTCATAGTTAGATAGATGGGAGTCATGGTTAGATTGATGGGAGTCATAGTTAGATAGATGGAAGGACAATCAACTATATTAACACTGGAGTCATGGTTAGATAGATGGGAGTCATGGTTAGATGGTTAGATAGATGGGAGTCATGGTTAGATAGATGGGAGTCATGGTTAGATAGATGGAAGTCATGGTTAGATAGATGAGAGTCATGGTTAGATAGATGGGAGTCATAGTTAGATAGATGTGAGTCATGGCTAGATAGATGGGAGTCATGACTAGATAGATGTGAGTCATGGCTAGATAGATGGGAGTCATGGCTAGATAGATGGGAGTCATGGCTAGATAGATGGGAGTCATGGCTAGATAGATGGGAGTCATAGTTAGATAGATGGGAGGACAATCAACTATATTAACACTGGAGTCATGGTTAGATAGATGGGAGTCATGGTTAGATAGATGGGAGTCATGGTTAGATAGATGGGAGTCATAGTTAGATAGATGGGAGTCATGGCTGTGTGTAATGACACCTCTGTGTGTAGTTCTATAGGTCCAGGATAGATGCTGTGTGTAATGACACCTCTGTGTGTAGTTCTACAGGTCCAGGATAGATGCTGTGTGTAATGACACCTCTGTGTGTAGTTCTACAGGTCCAGGATAGATGCTGTGTGTAATGACACCTCTGTGTGTAGTTCTCACAGGTCCAGGATAGATGCTGTGTGTAATGACACCTCTGTGTGTAGTTCTACAGGTCCAGGATAGATGCTGTGTGTAATGACACCTCTGTGTGTAGTTCTACAGGTCCAGGATAGATGCTGTGTATAATGACACCTCTGTGTGTAGTTCTACAGGTCCAGGGTAGATGCTGTGTGTAATGACACCTCTGTGTGTAGTTCTACAGGTCCAGGATAGATGCTGTGTATAATGACACCTCTGTGTGTAGTTCTACAGGTCCAGGATAGATGCTGTGTGTAATGACACCTCTGTGTGTAGTTCTACAGGTCCAGGATAGATGTTGTGTGTAATGACACCTCTGTGTGTAGTTCTACAGGTCCAGGATAGATGCTGTGTGTAATGACACCTCTGTGTGTAGTTCTCACAGGTCCAGGATAGATGCTGTGTATAATGACACCTCTGTGTGTAGTTCTACAGGTCCAGGATGGATGCTGTGTGTAATGACACCTCTGTGTGTAGTTCTACAGGTCCAGGATAGATGCTGTGTATAATGACACCTCTGTGTGTAGTTCTACAGGTCCAGGATAGATGCTGTGTATAATGACACCTCTGTGTGTAGTTCTACAGGTCCAGGATAGATGCTGTGTATAATGACACCTCTGTGTGTAGTTCTACAGGTCCAGGATAGATGCTGTGTGTAATGACACCTCTGTGTGTAGTTCTACAGGTCCAGGATAGATGTTGTGTGTAATGACACCTCTGTGTGTAGTTCTCACAGGTTCAGGATAGATGCTGTGTGTAATGACACCTCTGTGTGTAGTTCTACAGGTCCAGGATAGATGTTGTGTGTAATGACACCTCTGTGTGTAGTTCTCACAGGTTCAGGATAGATGCTGTGTGTAATGACACCTCTGTGTGTAGTTCTACAGGTCCAGGATAGATGCTGTTCATCCCTCTGGTCTCACGGCCGTCGTGGTCTTCACTGAGTATGGAAACTGTGAGGAGGTCCTTCTACACAACATCAGACCGGTCAGCACGGACTTCTGGGTAAGTATCTATGGGACTACAGTTGCTCTGTCTCGACTCACCTTTCCACGTTCCCTCATGTCCTCTCTCCTCTCCAGCTTCTCAAACCGTATTGGAGCAGAATGTCCAAGGCCCCCACCCCTAGTCCGTCGTCTCTGATGGGTTTTAGAGAAAGAGGAGAGGAAAAGAGGATGTGAGGAAACGAGGAAAGACTCATTGAGAATGAGCCTTCGTTCTACCTAATAGAAAGGCCTTGGTTGCGTCTAAGATGGCGCCTCATATTCAGGTGTGAATACACAGACTGATACAACGTGGGTTTAGCCTTCAGGAAGGTCAGCTGCTCTAATATCATCTCATAAACCAGCCCAGTGTATTCTCAGTGTCTTTAGTCCAGAGGGCAGATCTAGGATCAGGTCCTGCCTGTCAGAACGGCAGAGGAAGGGAGGGAGGGAGGGAGGGAGGGAGGGAAGGAGCTAGGGAGGGAGGGAGGAAGGAAGAGGGAGGGAGGGTGGCAGGGTAGCCTAGTGGTTAGAGCGTTGGACTAGTAACCGGAAGGTTGCAAGTTCAAAACCCCCAGCTGACAAGGTACAACTCTGTCGTTCTGCCCCTGAACAGGCAGTTAACCCAATGTTCCTAGACCGTCATTGTAAATAAGAATTTGTTCTTAACTGACTTGCCTCGTTAAATAAAGATAAAAATAAAAAAATAAATAAGAATAGAATCGTATTCAGTATGATTGAATAAATAAACAAACTGATGGTAGGTCTGTATGTGTGGTGGCAGAAGGAAGAGGAGGGGCTAGAGTACCGTCGCGGGGGAGACGGGCAGCCTAGGACCACCACGAGGACGCGGCCCACGGTCCAGTATTACCAGCCGCCCAGGGCCAGGGACTGACTGACCACATCATGACTGAGTTACGGTACAGACACAACACCTGGACACTACATGACTGAGTTACAGTACAGACACAACACCTGGACACTACATGACTGAGTTACGGTACAGACACAACACCTGGACACTACATGACTGAGTTACGGTACAGACAGGTTACACCTGGACACTACATGACTGAGTTACAGTACAGACAGGTTACACCTGGACACTACATGACTGAGTTACGGTACAGACAGGTTACACCTGGACACTACATGACTGAGTTACTGTACAGACAGGTTACACCTGGACACTACATGACTGAGTTACAGTACAGACAGGTTACACCTGGACACTACATGACTGAGTTACGGTACAGACACAACACCTGGACACTACATGACTGAGTTACGGTACAGACAGGTTACACCTGGACACTACATGACTGAGTTACAGTACAGACAGGTTACACCTGGACACTACATGACTGAGTTACGGTACAGACAGGTTACACCTGGACACTACATGACTGAGTTACTGTACAGACAGGTTACACCTGGACACTACATGACTGAGTTACAGTACAGACAGGTTACACCTGGACACTACATGACTGAGTTACGGTACAGACACAACACCTGGACACTACATGACTGAGTTACGGTACAGACACAACACCTGGACACTACATGACTGAGTTACGGTACAGACAGGTTACACCTGGACACTACATGACTGAGTTACGGTACAGACACAACACCTGGACACTACATGACTGAGTTACGGTACAGACACAACACCTGGACACTACATGACTGAGTTACGGTACAGACACAACACCTGGACACTACATGACTGAGTTACGGTACAGACACAACACCTGGACACTACATGACTGAGTTACTGTACAGACAGGTTACACCTGGACACTACATGACTGAGTTACGGTACAGACACAACACCTGGACACTACATGACTGAGTTACGGTACAGACACAACACCTGGACACTACATGACTGAGTTACGGTACAGACACAACACCTGGACACTACATGACTGAGTTACGGTACAGACACAACACCTGGACACTACATGACTGAGTTACGGTACAGACACAACACCTGGACACTACATGACTGAGTTACGGTACAGACAGGTTACACCTGGACACTACATGACTGAGTTACGGTACAGACACAACACCTGGACACTACATGACTGAGTTACGGTACAGACAGGTTACACCTGGACACTACATGACTGAGTTACAGTACAGACAGGTTACACCTGGACACTACATGACTGAGTTACGGTACAGACAGGTTACACCTGGACACTACATGACTGAGTTACGGTACAGACAGGTTACACCTGGACACTACATGACTGAGTTACGGTACAGACAGGTTACACCTGGACACTACATGACTGAGTTACGGTACAGACAGGTTACACCTGGACACTACATGACTGAGTTACGGTACAGACACAACACCTGGACACTACATGACTGAGTTACGGTACAGACACAACACCTGGACATTACATGACTGAGTTACGGTACAGACACAACACCTGGACACTACATGACTGAGTTACGGTACAGACACAACACCTGGACACTACATGACTGAGTTACGGTACAGACAGGTTACACCTGGACACTACATGACTGAGTTATGGTACAGACACAACACCTGGACACTACATGACTGAGTTACGGTACAGACACAACACCTGGACACTACATGACTGAGTTACGGTACAGACAGGTTACACCTGGACACTACATGACTGAGTTACGGTACAGACAGGTTACACCTGGACACTACATGACTGAGTTACGGTACAGACAGGTTACACCTGGACACTACATGACTGAGTTACAGTACAGACAGGTTACACCTGGACACTACATGACTGAGATACAGTACAGACACAACACCTGGACACTACATGACTGAGTTACGGTACAGACACAACACCTGGACACTACATGACTGAGTTACGGTACAGACAGGTTACACCTGGACACTACATGACTGAGTTACTGTACAGACACAACACCTGGACACTACATGACTGAGTTACGGTACAGACACAACACCTGGACACTACATGACTGAGATACGGTACAGACACAACACCTGGACACTACATGACTGAGTTACGGTACAGACACAACACCTGGACACTACATGACTGAGTTACGGTACAGACACAACACCTGGACACTACATGACTGAGTTACGGTACAGACACAACACCTGGACACTACATGACTGAGTTACAGTACAGACACAACACCTGGACACTACATGACTGAGTTACGGTACAGACACAACACCTGGACACTACATGACTGAGTTACGGTACAGACAGGTTACACCTGGACACTACATGACTGAGTTACGGTACAGACACAACACCTGGACACTACATGACTGAGTTACGGTACAGACACAACACCTGGACACTACATGACTGAGTTACGGTACAGACAGGTTACACCTGGACACTACATGACTGAGTTACTGTACAGACACAACACCTGGACACTACATGACTGAGTTACGGTACAGACACAACACCTGGACACTACATGACTGAGTTACGGTACAGACAGGTTACACCTGGACTCTACATGACTGAGTTACGGTACAGACAGGTTACACCTGGACACTACATGACTGAGTTACGGTACAGACACAACACCTGGACACTACATGACTGAGTTACGGTACAGACAGGTTACACCTGGACACTACATGACTGAGTTACGGTACAGACACAACACCTGGACACTACATGACTGAGTTACGGTACAGACACAACACCTGGACACTACATGACTGAGATACGGTACAGACACAACACCTGGACACTACATGACTGAGTTACGGTACAGACACAACACCTGGACACTACATGACTGAGTTACGGTACAGACACAACACCTGGACACTACATGACTGAGTTACGGTACAGACACAACACCTGGACACTACATGACTGAGTTACGGTACAGACACAACACCTGGACACTACATGACTGAGATACGGTACAGACACAACACCTGGACACTACATGACTGAGTTACGGTACAGACAGGTTACACCTGGACACTACATGACTGAGTTACGGTACAGACACAACACCTGGACACTACATGACTGAGTTATGGTACAGACAGGTTACACCTGGACACTACATGACTGAGTTACGGTACAGACAGGTTACACCTGGACACTACATGACTGAGTTACGGTACAGACACAACACCTGGACACTACATGACTGAGTTACGGTACAGACAGGTTACACCTGGACACTACATGACTGAGTTACGGTACAGACACAACACCTGGACACTACATGACTGAGTTACGGTACAGACACAACACCTGGACACTACATGACTGAGATACGGTACAGACACAACACCTGGACACTACATGACTGAGTTACGGTACAGACACAACACCTGGACACTACATGACTGAGTTACGGTACAGACACAACACCTGGACACTACATGACTGAGTTACGGTACAGACAGGTTACACCTGGACACTACATGACTGAGTTACGGTACAGACACAACACCTGGACACTACATGACTGAGATACGGTACAGACACAACACCTGGACACTACATGACTGAGTTACGGTACAGACACAACACCTGGACACTACATGACTGAGTTACGGTACAGACACAACACCTGGACACTACATGACTGAGTTACGGTACAGACAGGTTACACCTGGACACTACATGACTGAGATACGGTACAGACACAACACCTGGACACTACATGACTGAGTTACGGTACAGACACAACACCTGGACACTACATGACTGAGTTACGGTACAGACACAACACCTGGACACTACATGACTGAGTTACGGTACAGACACAACACCTGGACACTACATGACTGAGTTACGGTACAGACACAACACCTGGACACTACATGACTGAGTTACGGTACAGACACAACACCTGGACACTACATGACTGAGTTACGGTACAGACACAACACCTGGACACTACATGACTGAGATACGGTACAGACACAACACCTGGACACTACATGACTGAGTTACGGTACAGACACAACACCTGGACACTACATGACTGAGTTACGGTACAGACAGGTTACACCTGGACACTACATGACTGAGTTACGGTACAGACACAACACCTGGACACTACATGACTGAGTTACGGTACAGACACAACACCTGGACACTACATGACTGAGTTACGGTACAGACACAACACCTGGACACTACATGACTGAGTTACGGTACAGACAGGTTACACCTGGACACTACATGACTGAGTTACGGTACAGACAGGTTACACCTGGACACTACATGACTGAGATACGGTACAGACACAACACCTGGACACTACATGACTGAGTTACGGTACAGACACAACACCTGGACACTACATGACTGAGTTACGGTACAGACACAACACCTGGACACTACATGACTGAGTTACGGTACAGACACAACACCTGGACACTACATGACTGAGATACGGTACAGACACAACACCTGGACACTACATGACTGAGATACGGTACAGACACAACACCTGGACACTACATGACTGAGTTACGGTACAGACACAACACCTGGACACTACATGACTGAGTTACGGTACAGACACAACACCTGGACACTACATGACTGAGTTACGGTACAGACACAACACCTGGACACTACATGACTGAGTTACGGTACAGACAGGTTACACCTGGACACTACATGACTGAGTTACGGTACAGACAGGTTACACCTGGACACTACATGACTGAGTTACGGTACAGACACAACACCTGGACACTACATGACTGAGTTACGGTACAGACACAACACCTGGACACTACATGACTGAGTTACGGTACAGACAGGTTACACCTGGACACTACATGACTGAGATACGGTACAGACACAACACCTGGACACTACATGACTGAGTTACGGTACAGACACAACACCTGGACACTACATGACTGAGTTACGGTACAGACACAACACCTGGACACTACATGACTGAGTTACGGTACAGACACAACACCTGGACACTACATGACTGAGATACGGTACAGACACAACACCTGGACACTACATGACTGAGATACGGTACAGACACAACACCTGGACACTACATGACTGAGTTACGGTACAGACACAACACCTGGACACTACATGACTGAGTTACGGTACAGACACAACACCTGGACACTACATGACTGAGTTACGGTACAGACACAACACCTGGACACTACATGACTGAGTTACGGTACAGACAGGTTACACCTGGACACTACATGACTGAGTTACGGTACAGACAGGTTACACCTGGACACTACATGACTGAGTTATGGTACAGACACAACACCTGGACACTACATGACTGAGTTACGGTACAGACACAACACCTGGACACTACATGACTGAGTTACGGTACAGACAGGTTACACCTGGACACTACATGACTGAGTTACGGTACAGACACAACACCTGGACACTACATGACTGAGTTACGGTACAGACAGGTTACACCTGGACACTACATGACTGAGTTACGGTACAGACACAACACCTGGACACTACATGACTGAGTTACGGTACAGACACAACACCTGGACACTACATGACTGAGATACGGTACAGACACAACACCTGGACACTACATGACTGAGTTACGGTACAGACACAACACCTGGACACTACATGACTGAGTTACGGTACAGACAGGTTACACCTGGACACTACATGACTGAGTTACGGTACAGACACAACACCTGGACACTACATGACTGAGTTACGGTACAGACAGGTTACACCTGGACACTACATGACTGAGTTACGGTACAGACACAACACCTGGACACTACATGACTGAGTTACGGTACAGACACAACACCTGGACACTACATGACTGAGATACGGTACAGACACAACACCTGGACACTACATGACTGAGTTACGGTACAGACACAACACCTGGACACTACATGACTGAGTTACGGTACAGACAGGTTACACCTGGACACTACATGACTGAGTTACGGTACAGACACAACACCTGGACACTACATGACTGAGTTACGGTACAGACACAACACCTGGACACTACATGACTGAGTTACGGTACAGACAGGTTACACCTGTACACTACATGACTGAGTTACGGTACAGACACAACACCTGGACACTACATGACTGAGTTACGGTACAGACACAACACCTGGACACTACATGACTGAGTTACGGTACAGACACAACACCTGGACACTACATGACTGAGATACGGTACAGACACAACACCTGGACACTACATGACTGAGATACGGTACAGACACAACACCTGGACACTACATGACTGAGTTACGGTACAGACACAACACCTGGACACTACATGACTGAGTTACGGTACAGACACAACACCTGGACACTACATGACTGAGTTACGGTACAGACAGGTTACACCTGGACACTACATGACTGAGATACGGTACAGACACAACACCTGGACACTACATGACTGAGTTACGGTACAGACACAACACCTGGACACTACATGACTGAGTTACGGTACAGACACAACACCTGGACACTACATGACTGAGTTACGGTACAGACACAACACCTGGACACTACATGACTGAGTTACGGTACAGACACAACACCTGGACACTACATGACTGAGATACGGTACAGACACAACACCTGGACACTACATGACTGAGTTACGGTACAGACAGGTTACACCTGGACACTACATGACTGAGTTACGGTACAGACACAACACCTGGACACTACATGACTGAGTTACGGTACAGACACAACACCTGGACACTACATGACTGAGTTACGGTACAGACACAACACCTGGACACTACATGACTGAGTTACGGTACAGACACAACACCTGGACACTACATGACTGAGTTACGGTACAGACACAACACCTGGACACTACATGACTGAGTTACGGTACAGACACAACACCTGGACACTACATGACTGAGATACGGTACAGACACAACACCTGGACACTACATGACTGAGTTACGGTACAGACACAACACCTGGACACTACATGACTGAGTTACGGTACAGACAGGTTACACCTGGACACTACATGACTGAGTTACGGTACAGACACAACACCTGGACACTACATGACTGAGTTACGGTACAGACACAACACCTGGACACTACATGACTGAGTTACGGTACAGACAGGTTACACCTGGACACTACATGACTGAGTTACGGTACAGACAGGTTACACCTGGACACTACATGACTGAGATACGGTACAGACACAACACCTGGACACTACATGACTGAGTTACGGTACAGACACAACACCTGGACACTACATGACTGAGTTACGGTACAGACACAACACCTGGACACTACATGACTGAGTTACGGTACAGACACAACACCTGGACACTACATGACTGAGATACGGTACAGACACAACACCTGGACACTACATGACTGAGATACGGTACAGACACAACACCTGGACACTACATGACTGAGTTACGGTACAGACACAACACCTGGACACTACATGACTGAGTTACGGTACAGACACAACACCTGGACACTACATGACTGAGTTACGGTACAGACACAACACCTGGACACTACATGACTGAGTTACGGTACAGACAGGTTACACCTGGACACTACATGACTGAGTTACGGTACAGACAGGTTACACCTGGACACTACATGACTGAGTTACGGTACAGACACAACACCTGGACACTACATGACTGAGTTACGGTACAGACACAACACCTGGACACTACATGACTGAGTTACGGTACAGACAGGTTACACCTGGACACTACATGACTGAGATACGGTACAGACACAACACCTGGACACTACATGACTGAGTTACGGTACAGACACAACACCTGGACACTACATGACTGAGTTACGGTACAGACACAACACCTGGACACTACATGACTGAGTTACGGTACAGACACAACACCTGGACACTACATGACTGAGATACGGTACAGACACAACACCTGGACACTACATGACTGAGATACGGTACAGACACAACACCTGGACACTACATGACTGAGTTACGGTACAGACAGGTTACACCTGGACACTACATGACTGAGTTACGGTACAGACACAACACCTGGACACTACATGACTGAGTTACGGTACAGACACAACACCTGGACACTACATGACTGAGTTACGGTACAGACAGGTTACACCTGGACACTACATGACTGAGTTACGGTACAGACAGGTTACACCTGGACACTACATGACTGAGTTACGGTACAGACACAACACCTGGACACTACATGACTGAGTTACGGTACAGACAGGTTACACCTGGACACTACATGACTGAGTTATGGTACAGACACAACACCTGGACACTACATGACTGAGTTACGGTACAGACACAACACCTGGACACTACATGACTGAGTTACGGTACAGACACAACACCTGGACACTACATGACTGAGTTACGGTACAGACAGGTTACACCTGGACACTACATGACTGAGTTACGGTACAGACACAACACCTGGACACTACATGACTGAGTTACGGTACAGACAGGTTACACCTGGACACTACATGACTGAGTTACGGTACAGACACAACACCTGGACACTACATGACTGAGTTACGGTACAGACACAACACCTGGACACTACATGACTGAGTTACGGTACAGACACAACACCTGGACACTACATGACTGAGTTACGGTACAGACACAACACCTGGACACTACATGACTGAGTTACTGTACAGACAGGTTACACCTGGACACTACATGACTGAGTTACGGTACAGACACAACACCTGGACACTACATGACTGAGTTACGGTACAGACAGGTTACACCTGGACACTACATGACTGAGTTACGGTACAGACACAACACCTGGACACTACATGACTGAGTTACGGTACAGACACAACACCTGGACACTACATGACTGAGTTACGGTACAGACACAACACCTGGACACTACATGACTGAGTTACGGTACAGACACAACACCTGGACACTACATGACTGAGTTACAGTACAGACAGGTTACACCTGGACACTACATGACTGAGTTATGGTACAGACACAACACCTGGACACTACATGACTGAGTTACGGTACAGACACAACACCTGGACACTACATGACTGAGTTACGGTACAGACACAACACCTGGACACTACATGACTGAGTTACGGTACAGACAGGTTACACCTGGACACTACATGACTGAGTTACGGTACAGACACAACACCTGGACACTACATGACTGAGTTACAGTACAGACAGGTTACACCTGGACACTACATGACTGAGTTACGGTACAGACACAACACCTGGACACTACATGACTGAGTTACGGTACAGACAGGTTACACCTGGACACTACATGACTGAGTTACAGTACAGACAGGTTACACCTGGACACTACATGACTGAGTTACGGTACAGACAGGTTACACCTGGACACTACATGACTGAGATACGGTACAGACACAACACCTGGACACTACATGACTGAGTTACGGTACAGACACAACACCTGGACACTACATGACTGAGTTACGGTACAGACACAACACCTGGACACTACATGACTGAGTTACGGTACAGACACAACACCTGGACATTACATGACTGAGTTACGGTACAGACACAACACCTGGACACTACATGACTGAGTTACGGTACAGACACAACACCTGGACACTACATGACTGAGTTACGGTACAGACAGGTTACACCTGGACACTACATGACTGAGTTACGGTACAGACAGGTTACACCTGGACACTACATGACTGAGTTACGGTACAGACACAACACCTGGACACTACATGACTGAGTTACAGTACAGACACAACACCTGGACACTACATGACTGAGTTACGGTACAGACAGGTTACACCTGGACACTACATGACTGAGTTACGGTACAGACAGGTTACACCTGGACACTACATGACTGAGTTATGGTACAGACACAACACCTGGACACTACATGACTGAGTTACGGTACAGACACAACACCTGGACACTACATGACTGAGTTACGGTACAGACAGGTTACACCTGGACACTACATGACTGAGTTACGGTACAGACAGGTTACACCTGGACACTACATGACTGAGTTACGGTACAGACACAACACCTGGACACTACATGACTGAGTTACGGTACAGACACAACACCTGGACACTACATGACTGAGTTACAGTACAGACAGGTTACACCTGGACACTACATGACTGAGTTATGGTACAGACACAACACCTGGACACTACATGACTGAGTTATGGTACAGACAGGTTACACCTGGACACTACATGACTGAGTTACGGTACAGACAGGTTACACCTGGACACTACATGACTGAGTTACGGTACAGACAGGTTACACCTGGACACTACATGACTGAGTTACGGTACAGACACAACAGGGGGACACAACTGTCCCCCTTGGCCAGGTAAACACTATAGCAGTTTAGTCCCAAATGGCCCTCTGTTCCCTTGATTGTGCGCTACTTTTGACCAGATTGCTATGGGTTAGTCCTACGGGTCCTGGTCTATGGGTTAGTCCTACGGGTCCTGGCCTATGGGTTAGTCCTACGGGTCCTGGCCTATGGGTTAGTCCTACGGGTCCTGGTCTACGGGCCGTGGTCTATGGGTTAGTCCTACGGGCCCTGGTCTATGGGTTAGTCCTACGGGTCCTGGTCTATGGGTTAGTCCTACGGGTCCTGGTCTATGGGTTAGTCCTACGGGTCCTGGTCTATGGGTTAGTCCTACGGGTCCTGGTCTATGGGTTAGTCCTACGGGTCCTGGTCTATGGGTTAGTCCTACGGGTCCTGGTCTATGGGTTAGTCCTACGGGTCCTGGTCTATGGGTTAGTCCTACGGGCCCTGGTCTATGGGTTAGTCCTACGGGTCCTGGTCTATGGGTTAGTCCTACGGGCCCTGGTCTATGGGTTAGTCCTACGGGTCCTGGTCTATGGGTTAGTCCTACGGGTCCTGGTCTATGGGTTAGTCCTACGGGCCCTGGTCTATGGGTTAGTCCTACGGGTCCTGGTCTATGGGTTAGTCCTACGGGTCCTGGTCTATGGGTTAGTCCTACGGGTCCTGGTCTATGGGTTAGTCCTACGGGTCCTGGTCTATGGGTTAGTCCTACGGGTCCTGGTCTATGGGTTAGTCCTACGGGTCCTGGTCTATGGGTTAGTCCTACGGGTCCTGGTCTATGGGTTAGTCCTACGGGTCCTGGTCTATGGGTTAGTCCTACGGGCCCTGGTCTATGGGTTAGTCCTACGGGTCCTGGTCTATGGGTTAGTCCTACGGGTCCTGGTCTATGGGTTAGTCCTACGGGTCCTGGTCTATGGGTTAGTCCTACGGGTCCTGGTCTATGGGTTAGTCCTACGGGTCCTGGTCTATGGGTTAGTCCTACGGGTCCTGGTCTATGGGTTAGTCCTACGGGTCCTGGCCTATGGGTTAGTCCTACGGGTCCTGGCCTATGGGTTAGTCCTACGGGTCCTGGCCTATGGGTTAGTCCTACGGGTCCTGGTCTATGGGTTAGTCCTACGGGCCCTGGTCTATGGGTTAGTCCTACGGGTCCTGGCCTATGGGTTAGTCCTACGGGTCCTGGCCTATGGGTTAGTCCTACGGGTCCTGGTCTATGGGTTAGTCCTACGGGTCCTGGTCTACGGGCCGTGGTCTATGGGTTAGTCCTACGGGTCCTGATCTATGGGTTAGTCCTACGGGCCCTGGTCTATGGGTTAGTCCTACGGGCCCTGGTCTATGGGTTAGTCCTACGGGTCCTGGTCTATGGGTTAGTCCTACGGATCCTGGTCTATGGGTTAGTCCTACGGGCCCTGGTCTATGGGTCAGTCCCACGGGTCCTTGTCTATGGGTTAGTCCTACGGGCCCTGGTCTATGGGTTAGTCCTACGGGTCCTGGTCTATGGGTTCGTCCTACGGGCCCTGGCCTATGGGTTAGTCCTACGGGCCCTGGTCTAAAGTAGTGTACTGTATTGGAAATGTAGTGCTATTTTGGACGCATGTCCCGTTCTGAGAACCACCCCGCTGACCGTTCACACTAGACCCTCCCTCCCTCCCTCCCTCCCTCCCTCCCTCCCTCCCTCCCTCCCTCCCTCCCTCCCTCCCTCCACACAGTTAGTCAGTAGCTAGCCTGAGGGCCTTATCGTCAAGTAAACAGCCCCCAGAGAGCAGACAGCAGCCGTTACCGCGGTTACCAGCGCTACGTCACGATAATATGATAGGTAAGGTTTGTGTGTTTTATTGACAGAAAGATTGTTTTACTCCCCAAGGCTGGATTGATCTTGGTTCAAAGCAGTGTGAACTGAACACGGGGTTGATGAGGTGATCTGATGAACTGAACACGGGGTTGATGAGGTGATCTGATGAACTGAACACAGGGTTGATGTTGGTTTGATGAGGGGGTTTGATGAACTGAACACGGGGTTGATGAGGTGATCTGATGAACTGAACACAGGGTTGATGTTGGTTTGATGAGGGGGTTTGATGAACTGAACACAGGGTTGATGAGGTGATCTGATGAACTGAACACAGGGTTGATGAGGTGATCTGATGAACTGAACACAGGGTGGATGGGGGTTTGATGAGGTGAACACAGGGTTGATGTTGGTTTGATGAGGTGATCTGATGAACTGAACACAGGGTTGATGAGGTGATCTGATGAACTGAACACAGGGTTGATGAGGTGATCTGATGAACTGAACACAGGGTTGATGGTAGTTTGATGAACTGAACACAGGGTTGATGGTGGTTTGATGAGGTGATCTGATGAACTGAACACAGGGTTGATGGTAGTTTGATGAGGTGGTCTGATGAACTGACAGTCTGTCTGTTTCTTTTCCCCCCCTCAGACGGAATCTACAAAGGATCCCAGAGGTCGACGCATCTGACCTCAAAAAAACCACATCTTTCTTCTCTCGGGGGTTGCAAAATTCCCGCGACTTTCCCAGGATTTTTCCCAGAAATCCCTGTTTTGGAGGATTCCACGTCCTTATTGTTCCCTCCTGATTCCACAGAATCGTTCAACTGTGGATTTCTGAAAAACAGACTTTTGGGAAAGTTAGTGGGATTTTTTTGCAGGCCTTCTCTCCTCTTCACCAAATACACGATGACTGACTCTTCCTCTGTGTTCACTTTGTGTCTCCATATCAAGAAGTGTGAAACATTCAGGAATTGGAATTGTTGCTCAAAAGGAGGCTGACAACGAGGACTCTAGCTAACAGACTTTGTGAAGCGCACAGCCGCTGTACACGGGGAAGATTTGTAAAATAGTTTATTATTAGACAAATAAAAATACTGCTCCTGTATTTCTCTGGTTTTTATTTGTCTGATTTGAAATCTGTTGTCCAATGAACTGTCTCATGTTGCACCCTTATTGTCTCAGTCCGTGTGTTCCTGTCTGACAGCTCAGTCCATGTGTTCCTGTCTGACAGCTCAGTCCATGTGTTCCTGTCTGACAGCTCAGTCCATGTGTTCCTGTCTGACAGCTCAGTCCATGTGTTCCTGTCTGACAGCTCAGTCTGTTACTACAGTCCATGTGTTCCTGTCTGACAGCTCAGTCTGTTACTACAGTCCATGTGTTCCTGTCTGACAGCTCAGTCTGTTACTACAGTCCATGTGTTCCTGTCTGACAGCTCAGTCTGTTACTCCAGTCCATGTGTTCCTGTCTGACAGCTCAGTCTGTTACTACAGTCCGTGTGTTCCTGTCTGACAGCTCAGTCTGTTACTCCAGTCCATGTGTTCCTGTCTGACAGCTCAGTCTGTTACTCCAGTCCATGTGTTCCTGTCTGACAGCTCAGTCTGTTACTACAGTCCGTGTGTTCCTGTCTGACAGCTCAGTCTGTTACTACAGTCCGTGTGTTCCTGTCTGACAGCTCAGTCTGTTACTACAGTCCATGTGTTCCTCTCAGCTCAAGCTCATTTGTTGCGTTCAGCGAAGCGGCTCAGAAGAGGAGGTTAATGTTTGTTTCCGTCTGTCTGTCTGTCTGTCTATCTGCCCATCCATCCTGCTAGATAGGTTTCCATATTACTGCCCATCTATTATTAATCTATGCTCTCTGATGGAGCTGCATTGAGCTGGGGAATATAGAATAACAGGTGACCTCTCAAACCTTAACCTTGTCTGTCCAGTGGACCTCTCAAACCCTAACCTCCTCTGTCCAGTGGACCTCTCAAACCCTAACCTCCTCTGACCAGTGGACCTCTCTAACCCTAACCTCCTCTGACCAGTGGACCTCTCAAACCCTTACCTCCTCTGTCCAGGTGGATCTGGTGGGTGACCTCTCAAACCCTAACCTCGTCTGTCCAATGGATCTGGTGGGTGACCTCTCGAACCCTAACCTCCTCTGTACAGTGGATCTCTCAAACCCTAACCTCCTCTGACCAGTGGACCTCTCAAACCCTAACCTCCTCTGTCCAGTGGACCTCTCAAACCTTCACCTCCTCTGTCCAGTGGACCTCTCAAACCCTAACCTCCTCTGACCAGTGGACCTCTCAAACCCTAACCTCCTCTGTCCAGTGGACCTCTCAAACCCTAACCTCCTCTGTCCAGTGGACCTCTCAAACCTTCACCTCCTCTGTCCAGTGGACCTCTCAAACCCTAACCTCCTCTGACCAGTGGACCTCTCAAACCTTCACCTCCTCTGTCCAGTGGACCTCTCAAACCCTAACCTCCTCTGACCAGTGGACCTCTCTAACCCTAACCTCGTCTGTCCAGTGGACCTGTCAAACCCTAACCTCCTCTGTCCAGTGGACCTCTCTAACCCTAACCTCCTCTGACCAGTGGACCTCTCTAACCCTAACCTCCTCTGTCCAGTGGACCTCTCAAACCCTAACCTCCTCTGTCCAGGTGGATCTGGTGGGTGACCTCTCAAACCCTAACCTCGTCTGTCCAATGGATCTGGTGGGTGACCTGTCAAACCCTAACCTCCTCTGTCCAGTGGACCTCTCAAACCTTCACCTCCTCTGTCCAGTGGACCCTGGTGGGGCAAACTTGAAATGAGAGTGGAGGTGAGGAGATTGGGATACAGCCATTGAAACAAATGGCACCCTATTCTTATGGACTCTGGTCAACGGTGTACTTTACAAGGAATACGGTAACATCTTATGGACTCTGGTCGAAGGTGTACTTTACAAGGAATACGGTAACATTTGAGACGCACAAAATCTGTAAAACGCACGAGGAGTCGTGTCCATAGTGGGGCCCATATAAATAGCCCTGTGTCCAATCATGGCCAAAGAGCTGTGGTGTCCAATCATGGTCAAAGAGCTGTGGTGTCCAATCATGGTCAAAGAGCTGTGGTGTCCAATCATGATCAAAGAGCTGTGGTGTCCAATCATGACTGAAGAGCTGTGGTGTCCAATCATGACTGAAGAGCTGCGGTGTCCAATCATGGTTGAAGAGCTGCGGTGTCCAATCATGACTGAAGAGCTGTGGTGTCCAATCATGACTGAAGAGCTGCGGTGTCCAATCATGACTGAAGAGCTGTGGTGTCCAATCATGGTCGAAGAGCTGCGGTGTCCAATCATGACTGAAGAGCTGTGGTGTCCAATCATGGTTGAAGAGCTGCGGTGTCCAATCATGGTTGAAGAGCTGCGGTGTCCAATCATGGTTGAAGAGCTGTGTTGTCCAATCATGACTGAAGAGCTGCGGTGTCCAATCATGGTTGAAGAGCTGCGGTGTCCAATCATGATCAAAGAGCTGTGGTGTCCAATCATGACTGAAGAGCTGTGGTGTCCAATCATGACTGAAGAGCTGCGGTGTCCAATCATGGTTGAAGAGCTGCGGTGTCCAATCATGATTGAAGAGCTGTGGTGTCCAATCATGACTGAAGAGCTGCGGTGTCCAATCATGACTGAAGAGCTGTGGTGTCCAATCATGGTCAAAGAGCTGCGGTGTCCAATCATGGCTGAAGAGCTGCGGTGTCCAATCATGACTGAAGAGCTGTGGTGTCCAATCATGGTTGAAGAGCTGCGGTGTCCAATCATGGTTGAAGAGCTGCGGTGTCCAATCATGGTTGAAGAGCTGCGGTGTCCAATCATGACTGAAGAGCTGCGGTGTCCAATCATGACTGAAGAGCTGTGGTGTCCAATCATGGTCAAAGAGCTGCGGTGTCCAATCATGACTAAAGAGCTGCGGTGTCCAATCATGGTTGAAGAGCTGCGGTGTCCAATCATGGTTGAAGAGCTGCGGTGTCCAATCATGACTGAAGAGCTGTGGTGTCCAATCATGGTTGAAGAGCTGCGGTGTCCAATCATGGTTGAAGAGCTGCGGTGTCCAATCATGACTGAAGAGCTGTGGTGTCCAATCATGACTGAAGAGCTGTGGTGTCCAATCATGGTTGAAGAGCTGCGGTGTCCAATCATGGTTGAAGAGCTGCGGTGTCCAATCATGACTGAAGAGCTGCGGTGTCCAATCATGACTGAAGAGCTGCGGTGTCCAATCATCACTAAAGAGCTGCGGTGTCCAATCATGACTAAAGAGCTGCGGTGTCCAATCATGGTTGAAGAGCTGTGGTGTCCAATCATGGTTGAAGAGCTGCGGTGTCCAATCATGGTTGAAGATCTGCGGTGTCCAATCATGGTTGAAGATCTGCGGTGTCCAATCATGGTTGAAGATCTGCGGTGTCCAATCATGACTGAAGAGCTGCGGCGTCCAATCATGGTTGAAGAGCTGCGGCGTCCAATCATGGCTGAAGAGCTGCGGCGTCCAATCATGGTTGAAGAGCTGCGGCGTCCAATCATGGTTGAAGAGCTGCGGCGTCCAATCATGGTTGAAGAGCTGCGGTGTCCAATCATGACTGAAGAGCTGTGTTGTCCAATCATGACTGAAGAGCTGCGGTGTCCAATCATGACTGAAGAGCTGTGGTGTCCAATCATGACTGAAGAGCTGCGGTGTCCAATCATGACTAAAGAGCTGCGGTGTCCAATCATGACTGAAGAGCTGCGGTGTCCAATCATGACTAAAGAGCTGCGGTGTCCAATCATGACTAAAGAGCTGCGGTGTCCAATCATGACTGAAGAGCTGCGGTGTCCAATCATGACTGAAGAGCTGCGGTGTCCAATCATGACTGAAGAGCTGTGGTGTCCAATCATGACTGAAGAGCTGCGGTGTCCAATCATGGTTGAAGAGCTGTGGTGTCCAATCATGGTCAAAGAGCTGCGGTGTCCAATCATGACTAAAGAGCTGCGGTGTCCAATCATGACTGAAGAGCTGCGGTGTCCAATCATGACTGAAGAGCTGCGGTGTCCAATCATGACTGAAGAGCTGTGGTGTCCAATCATGACTGAAGAGCTGCGGTGTCCAATCATGGTTGAAGAGCTGTGGTGTCCAATCATGGTCAAAGAGCTGCGGTGTCCAATCATGGTCAAAGAGCTGCGGTGTCCAATCATGGTTGAAGAGCTGCAGTGTCCAATCATGGTTGAAGAGCTGCGGTGACCAATCATGGTTGAAGAGCTGCGGTGTCCAATCATGGTTGAAGAGCTGCGGCGTCCAATCATGGTTGAAGAGCTGCGGTGTCCAATCATGACTGAAGAGCTGTGTTGTCCAATCATGACTGAAGAGCAGCGGTGTCCAATCATGACTGAAGAGCTGTGGTGTCCAATCATGACTGAAGAGCTGCGGTGTCCAATCATGACTAAAGAGCTGCGGTGTCCAATCATGACTGAAGAGCTGCGGTGTCCAATCATGACTAAAGAGCTGCGGTGTCCAATCATGACTAAAGAGCTGCGGTGTCCAATCATGACTGAAGAGCTGCGGTGTCCAATCATGACTGAAGAGCTGCGGTGTCCAATCATGACTGAAGAGCTGTGGTGTCCAATCATGACTGAAGAGCTGCGGTGTCCAATCATGGTTGAAGAGCTGTGGTGTCCAATCATGGTCAAAGAGCTGCGGTGTCCAATCATGGTCAAAGAGCTGCGGTGTCCAATCATGGTTGAAGAGCTGCAGTGTCCAATCATGACTGAAGAGCTGCGGTGTCCAATCATGGTTGAAGATCTGCGGTGTCCAATCATGGTTGAAGATCTGCGGTGTCCAATCATGGTTGAAGATCTGCGGTGTCCAATCATGGTTGAAGATCTGCGGTGTCCAATCATGGTTGAAGATCTGCGGTGTCCAATCATGGTTGAAGATCTGCGGTGTCCAATCATGGCTGAAGAGCTGCGGCGTCCAATCATAGTTGAAGAGCTGCGGCGTCCAATCATGGTTGAAGAGCTGCGGCGTCCAATCATGGCTGAAGAGCTGCGGTGTCCAATCATGGTTGAAGAGCTGCAGTGTCCAATCATGACTGAAGTGCTGCGGTGTCCAATCATGGTTGAAGAGCTGCGGTGTCCAATCATGGTTGAAGTGCTGCGGTGTCCAATCATGGTTGAAGAGCTGCGGTGTCCAATCATGGGCTGAAGAGCTGCGGTGTCCAATCATGGGCTGAAGAGCTGCGGTGTCCAATCATAGGCTGAAGAGCTGCGGTGTCCAATCATGGTTGAAGAGCTGTGGTGTCCAATCATGGCTGAAGAGCTGTGGTGTCCAATCATGGCTGAAGAGCTGTGGTGCAGGTCCACTGGACAGGCGTTCGCTCCCTTTGTAATCTGCAAAATGACATCTCTCCTCCAGCGGTCTCTATTACAGGAGGAAGGATCGTCTTACTCTAATGAGCTGCTTCGCTGAACGCTACAAATGAGCTGTCTGTCTGTCTGGACGGACGGACGGACAGAGATGGACAGAGACATTCTGATGGACAGACATTCAGACAGACAGACAGACAGACAGACAGACAGACAGACAGACAGACAGACAGACAGACAGACAGACAGACAGACAGACAGACAGACAGGCAGGCAGGCAGGCAGGCAGGCAGGCAGGCAGGCAGGCAGACAGACAGACAGACAGACAGACAGACAGACAGACAGACAGACAGATACAGACAGATAGACAGACAGGCAGAGACAGACAGACAGGCAGAGACAGACAGACAGGCAGAGACAGACAGACAGACAGACAGTGCTGAAAGTGTAGTGGCGTGGTCAGAGCTGGCAGAAAATCCACTGTTACAGATGAGCTGTTTAAAAGGAAGAAGGCTTGGTTGGTTGGAGACTGTATAGAGTTGGGAGGAATTGATTCCTCTTGTCATTGAACGCAGGGCCCTAGTGACCTACTCTACAAACTTTTTAGAACTTTGGCAGGGCAGGGAGCAGTCGTGTTGTGAAATACAATAGTGAACAGTAGCCTTGCTTGAATTTGATACTATGACTCATAGAATTAGGAATTAGCATACTAGAATGGATTTGAAAGGTACTATGACTCATAGAATTAGGAATTAGCATACTAGAATGGATTTGAAAGGTACTATGACTCATAGAATTAGAATACTAGAATGGATTTGAAAGGTACTACGACTCATAGAATTAGAATACTAGAATGGATATGAAAGGTACTGTGACTCATAGAATTAGAATACGAGAATGGATTTGAAAGGTACTATGACTCATAGAATTAGAATACTAGAATGGATATGAAAGATACTATGACTCATAGAATTAGAATACTAGAATGGATATGAAAGGTACTATGACTCATAGAATTAGAATATTATAATGGATATGAAAGGTACTTTGACTCATAGAATTAGAATACTAGAATGGATATGAACGGTACTATGACTCATAGAATTAGGAATTAGAATACTAGAATGGACATGAAAGGTACTATGACTCATAGAATTAGAAATTAGAATACTAGAATGAGAGAACCTTCCAGAAGGACAACCATCTCTGCAGCATTCCACTAATCAGGCCTTTATGGTAGAGTGGCCAGACGGAAGCCATTCCTTAGTAAAAGGCACATGACAGCCCGCTTGGAGTTTGCCAAAAGGCACCTAAAGGACTCTCACACAATGAGAAACAAGATTCTCTGGTCTGATGAAACCAAGATTAAACTCTTTGGCCTGAATGCCAAGTGTCACATCTGGAGGAAACCTGGTACCATTAATACGGTGGTAAATAAAAGGTAAATAAACTGTAAATAAACTGATAAACACCTTCACAGTAGAAGGTAAATAAACAGATAAACACCTTCACAGTAGAAGGTAAATAAACTGATAAACACCTTCACAGTAGAAGGTAAATAAACTGATAAACACCTTCACAGTAGAAAGTAAATAAACTGATAAACACCTTCACAGTAGAAGGTAAATAAACTGATAAACACCTTCACAGTAGAAGGTAAATAAACTGATAAACACCTTCACAGTAGAAGGTAAATAAACTGATAAACACCTTCACAGTAGAAGGTAAATAAACTGATAAACACTGTCACAGTAGAAGGTAAATAAACTGATAAACACCTTCACAGTAGAAGGTAAATAAACTGATAAACACCTTCACAGTAGAAGGTAAATAAACTGATAAACACTGTCACAGTAGAAGGTAAATAAACTGATAAACACCTTCACAGTAGAAGGTAAATAAACGGATAAACACCTTCACAGTAGAAGGTAAATAAACGGATAAACACCTTCACAGTAGAAGGTAAATAAACGGATAAACACCTTCACAGTAGAAGGTAAATAAACTGATAAACACCTTCACAGTAGAAAGTAAAATAAACTGATAAACACTGTCACAGTAGAAGGTAAATAAACTGATAAACACCTTCACAGTAGAAGGTAAATACACTGATAAATATGTTATTGTGGTTGTGGATGCCTGTGTGATCATGACCACAGTTGAGTCATTTGTTGTTTCGCTGTTAGACTCCTGATGGCTTGCAAGCTTTCTGTGTCAATGATTGAGATGGGTTTTCTTCTCTCACATTGAGTAAATGAACCCCAGTTTCTGTCCATCATGGTGATGTCTGACACGCGGGTGGAAAGAGATCCCCGATGTTAGAACTCTTGTGTTGATACGAGTTAACGTCTACAGACCCAAACTGAACCTATGAGGAAATAGGAACCAGTATGTTCCCAGGGTCAGTTGGGATTTAATTTACTCTGGATGAGAAACAGGAACCAGTATGTTCTCAGGGTCAGTTGGGATTTAATTTACTCTGGATGAGAAACAGGAACCAGCAGGAACCAGTATGTTCCCAGGGTCAGTTGGGATTTAATTTACTCTGGGGGAGAAACAGGAACCAGTATGTTCTCAGGGTCAGTTGGGATTTAATTTACTCTGGAGGAGAAACAGGAACCAGTATGTTCTCAGGGTTAGTTGGGATTTAATTTACTCTGGATGAGAAACAGGAACCAGTATGTTCTCAGGGTTAGTTGGGATTTAATTTACTCTGGAGGAGAAACAGGAACCAGTATCTTCTCAGGGTCAGTTGGGATTTAATTTACTCTGGATGAGAAACAGGAACCAGTATGTTCTCAGGGATGAGAAACAGGAACCAGTATGTTCTCAGGGATGAGAAACAGGAACCAGTATGTTCTCAGGGTTAGTTGGGATTTAATTTACTCTGGGGGAGAAACAGGAACCAGTATGTTCTCAGGGTTAGTTGGGATTTAATTTACTCTGGATGAGAAGCAGGAACCAGTATGTTCCCAGGGTTAGTTGGGATTTAATTTACTCTGGAGGAGAAACAGGAACCAGTATGTTCTCAGGGTCAGTTGGGATTTAATTTACTCTGGATGAGAAACAGGAACCAGTATGTTCTCAGGGTTAGTTGAAACAGGAACCAGTATGTTCTCAGGGTTAGTTGAAACAGGAACCAGTATGTTCTCAGGGAGGAGAAACAGGAACCAGTATGTTCTCAGGGTTAGTTGAAACAGGAACCAGTATGTTCTCAGGGTCAGTTGAAACAGGAACCAGTATGTTCTCAGGGTTAGTTGAAACAGGAACCAGTATGTTCTCAGGGTTAGTTGAAACAGGAACCAGTATGTTCCCAGGGTTAGTTGAAACAGGAACCAGTATGTTCTCAGGGTTAGTTGAAACAGGAACCAGTATGTTCTCAGGGTTAGTTGAAACAGGAACCAGTATGTTCTCAGGGTTAGTTGAAACAGGAACCAGTATGTTCTCAGGGTTAGCTGAAACAGGAACCAGTATGTTCTCAGGGTCAGTTGGGATTTCCATCAGATTAAAAAGGGATTTGTTTGCTGCTTTTCCAGGAAGTGTGGTAGACATCTATTCTAATACACACACACTCTCTTTGGGACTATCACACACACACGCTGGGACTATCTCACACACACACACACACACACACACACACACACACACACACACACTCACTCACTCACTCACTCACTCACTCACTCACTCACTCACTCACTCACTCACTCACTCACTCACTCACTCACTCACTCACTCACTCACTCACTCACTCACTCACTCACTCACTCACTCACTCACTCACTCACTCACTCACTCACTCACTCACTCACTCACTCACTCACTCACTCACTCACTCACTCACTCACTCACTCACTCACTCACTCACTCACTCACTCACTCACTCACTCACTCACTCACTCACTCACTCACTCACTCACTCACTCACTCACTCACTCACTCACACTCTCTCTCTCTCTCTCTCTCTCTCTCTCTCTCTCTCTCTCTCTCTCTCTCTCTCTCTCTCTCTCTCTCTCTCTCTCTCACTCTCTCTCTCTCTCTCTCTCTCTGGGACCATCACACACACTCTCTCTGGGTCCATCAAACACACAAACGCACACATTCCGGCCGATCACACATCACACATGAAGAAATCTGAAAGAGAAGCATTGGAGAACCTCCGAGGCCCTTGCCTCTAGTCTGCCTCTGCTCTCGTCTCCCAGCTGGCGACGTCCCAGTCAAGCTTCTGTCTGGCTGCGTCCCAGTCAAGCTTCTGTCTTTGTCTGGCTGCGTCCCAGTCAAGCTTCTGTCTGGCTGCGTCCCAGGCAAGCTTCTGTCTGGCTGCGTCCCAGTCAAGCTTCTGTCTGGCTGCGTCCCAGTCAAGCTTCTGTCTTTGTCTGGCTGCGTCCCAGTCAAGCTTCTGCCTGGCTGCGTCCCAGTCAAGCTTCTGCCTGGCTGCGTCCCAGTCAAGCTTCTGTCTGGCTGCGTCCCAGGCAAGCTTCTGTCTGGCTGCGTCCCAGTCAAGCTTCTGTCTGGCTGCGTCCCAGTCAAGCTTCTGTCTTTGTCTGGCTGCGTCCCAGTCAAGCTTCTGCCTGGCTGCGTCCCAGTCAAGCTTCTGCCTGGCTGCGTCCCAGTCAAGCTTCTGCCTGGCTGCGTCCCAATCAAGCTTCTGTCTGTCTGCGTCCCAATCAAGCTTCTGTCTGGCTGCGTCCCAGTCAAGCTTCTGTCTGGCTGCGTCCCAATCAAGCTTCTGTCTGTCTGCGTCCCAATCAAGCTTCTGTCTGGCTGCGTCCCAGTCAAGCTTCTGTCTGGCTGCGTCCCAGTCAAGCTTCTGTCTGGCTGCGTCCCAGTCAAGCTTCTGTCTGGCTGCGTCCCAGTCAAGCTTCTGTCTGGCTGCGTCCCAGTCAAGCTTCTGTCTGGCTGCGTCCCAGTCAAGCTTCTGTCTTTGTCTGGCGACGTCCCAGTCAAGCTTCTGTCTGGCTGCGTCCCAGTCAAGCTTCTGTCTGGCTGCGTCCCAGTCAAGCTTCTGTCTGGCTGCGTCCCAGTCAAGCTTCTGTCTGGCTGCGTCCCAGTCAAGCTTCTGTCTGGCTGCGTCCCAGTCAAGCTTCTGTCTGGGTGCGTCCCAGTCAAGCTTCTGTCTGGCTGCGTCCCAGTCAAGCTTCTGTCTGGCGGCGTCCCAGTCAAGCTTCTGTCTGGCTGCGTCCCAGTCAAGCTTCTGTCTGGCTGCGTCCCAGGCAAGCTTCTGTCTGGCTGCGTCCCAGTCAAGCTTCTGTCTGGCTGCGTCCCAGTCAAGCTTCTGTCTGGGTGCGTCCCAGTCAAGCTTCTGTCTGGCTGCGTCCCAGTCAAGCTTCTGTCTGGCGGCGTCCCAGTCAAGCTTCTGTCTGGCTGCGTCCCAGTCAAGCTTCTGTCTGGCTGCGTCCCAGGCAAGCTTCTGTCTGGCTGCGTCCCAGGCAAGCTTCTGTCTGGCTGCGTCCCAGTCAAGCTTCTGTCTTTGTCTGGCTGCGTCCCAGTCAAGCTTCTGTCTGGCTGCGTCCCAGTCAAGCTTCTGTCTGGCTGCGTCCCAGTCAAGCTTCTGTCTGGCTGCGTCCCAATCAAGCTTCTGTCTGGCTGCGTCCCAATCAAGCTTCTGTCTGGCTGCGTCCCAATCAAGCTTCTGTCTGGCTGCGTCCCAGTCAAGCTTCTGTCTGGCTGCGTCCCAGTCAAGCTTCTGTCTGGCTGCGTCCCAGTCAAGCTTCTGTCTGGCTGCGTCCCAGTCAAGTTTCTGTCTGGCTGCGTCCCAGTCAAGCTTCTGTCTGGGTGCGTCCCAAGTGGCACCCTATTCCCTATATACAGTGCCTTGCGAAAGTATTCGGCCTCCTTGAACTTTGCGACCTTTTGCCACATTTCAGGCTTCAACCATAAAGATATAAAACTGTATTTTTTTGTGAAGAATCAACAACAAGTGGGACACAATAATGAAGTGGAACGACATTTATTGGATATTTCAAACTTTTTTAACAAATTAAAAACTGAAAAATTGGGCGTGCAAAATTATTCAGCCCCTTTACTTTCAGTGCAGCAAACTCTCTCCAGAAGTTCAGTGAGGATCTCTGAATGATCCAATGTTGACCTAAATGACTAATGAGGATAAATACAATCCACCTGTGTGTAATCAAGTCTCCGTATAAATGCACCTGCACTGTGATAGTCTCAGAGGTCCGTTAAAAGCGCAGAGAGCATCATGAAGAACAAGAAACACACCAGGCAGGTCCGAGATACTGTTGTGAAGAAGTTTAAAGCCGGATTTGGATACAAAAAGATTTCCCAAGCTTTAAACATCCCAAGGAGCACTGTGCAAGTGATAATATTGAAATGGAAGGAGTATCAGACCACTGCAAATCTACCAAGACCTGGCCGTCCCTCTAAACTTTCAGCTCATACAAGGAGAAGACTGATCAGAGATGCAGCCAAGAGGCCCATGATCACTCTGGATGAACTGCAGAGATCTACAGCTGAGGTGGGAGACTCTGTCCATAGGACAACAATCAGTCGTATATTGCACAAATCTGGCCTTTATGGAACAGTGGCAAGAAGAAAGCCATTTCTTAAAGATATCCATAAAAAGTGTCGTTTAAAGTTTGCCACAAGCCACCTGGGAGACACACCAAACATGTGGAAGAAGGTGCTCTGGTCAGATGAAACCAAAATTGAACTTTTTGGCAACAATGCAAAACGTTATGTTTGGCGTAAAAGCAACACAGCTGAACACACCATCCCCACTGTCAAACATGGTGGTGGCAGCATCATGGTTTGGGCCTGCTTTTCTTCAGCAGGGACAGGGAAGATGGTTAAAATTGATGGGAAGATGGATGGAGCCAAATGCAGGACCATTCTGGAAGAAAACCTGATGGAGTCTGCAAAAGACCTGAGACTGGGACGGAGATTTGTCTTCCAACAAGACAATGATCCAAAACATAAAGCAACATCTACAATGGAATGGTTCAAAAATAAACATATCCAGGTGTTAGAATGGCCAAGTCAAAGTCCAGACCTGAATCCAATCGAGAATCTGTGGAAAGAACTGAAAACTGCTGTTCACAAATGCTCTCCATCCAACCTCACTGAGCTCGAGCTGTTTTGCAAGGAGGAATGGGAACAATTTTCAGTCTCTCGATGTGCAAAACTGATAGAGACATACCCCAAGCGACTTACAGCTGTAATCGCAGCAAAAGGTGGCGCTACAAAGTATTAACTTAAGGGGGCTGAATAATTTTGCACCCCCAATTTTTCAGTTTTTGATTTGTTAAAAAAGTTTGAAATATCCAATAAATGTCGTTCCACTTCACGATTGTGTCCCACTTGTTGTTGATTCTTCACAAAAAAATACAGTTTTATATCTTTATGTTTGAAGCCTGAAATGTGGCAAAAGGTCGCAAAGTTCAAGGGGGCCGAATACTTTCGCAAGGCACTGTAGTTGTCATCGGAATTTAATAATTCCTATATGTGTTCAGCAACCAATTCAATTAAAATCACTCTTGTCTGTGTCTACGAATTTGTAAGATCCTTATTTGCATTAAATAGACAGAGACCAGTCTTATCAAAATTAGACAATTAGTATTTTTATTCTCGGAGCGCGCTGCCCATAGAACCAAGTACAACAGTTTATAGATAACATATGACGTCATAGGTTATAAAATGTCCTTCCTCCTCTCGATCAGGACAAAGCAGGTTCAAAAGTTCATACCAACTCACCGGCGCACATACATGACACACACTATATCTGGATTAACTCCTGAAGTCTCACCATAGTTTATTACCACTTTAGCAGACAGTTCCAGATCACGGAAAACCCTGGAGGGGCTCTCGCTGTCTTATGTAATCACCACAGAGTTATAGTTGAGTTGGATCAAACATAGGTTAATGACCCTCTTTGTTTACTTAACACACACACAACACATTCCTCTCCAACCTAGTTGGAATGGTGTTTATTATGTTTAATTACTCCTTGTTCATGCTACATAATCTCTTTCTTAGGAAATTACATTATTAATCTGATATTGTAAAACAGGGTAGAGTTTAATTAGTTCTATTTAAATGTAGATATTGTTTAGTCATTATTCATTAAATTCCTAACAATAGTGCATTACTGTAGACAGGAGCCTTATGGACCCTGGTCAACAGTAGTGCACTACATAGTGTAGGTAATGGGGTGCTATTTCAGCCTCACTCTCGGGAAGCTCTGACACTCTTACTCTGCACTGCTGGGTGGTCACTGGTCCCTCTGACTCTCTCTCTCTCTCACACACACACACACACACACACACACACACACACACACACACACACACACACACTCACACTCACACTCACACTCACACTCACACTCACACTCTGAGTGAGTGAACAGAGGTGGGGGGCATCTAAAGAGAGGCCCTTTAGTGTTTCAGTCCTGGGGGTTCCCAGCTAGTCGAGCGTCTCCCACAGTCCCTCTTGGAACCCGATCAGCTTTAGTAACTGACGGCGGAATGCTTTCCTGGCTTTGAGAGAAAGAGGGAAACCCCCCCCCCCCACCCCTTCCTGGCTTTGAGAGAAAGAGGGAACCCCCCCACCTCTTACTGGCTTTGAGAGAAAGAGGGAAATCCCCCCCACCCCTTGCAACCTCCCTCTCTCTCGCCTCTTACTTTTCACCTGCTTCCTCCCTCCATCCATCCATCGCTCCATCCCTATCCACATCTATTGGACATTATTTCAGCAGCCTGACCTCTCCATCTCTCCTCCTCTCATCCCCCTCTCCCTCCTATTCACAGCAGCTCTACAGTAGCAACACAGTGGAGACCGTGATATCTGACCCTCTAGTGTGGACTAAAGATGTCCTTTCTCTCCCTCTAAACCTTCTCCTCTCCCACCTCGTCCCCTCCCTCCCCCCTCTCTCCCCCTCCGCTGTCCCTCTCCCACCTCCTCCTCTCCCTCCCCAGTCCCCTCTCCATCTTGTCCTCTCCCACCTCACCCTCTCTGCCTCACTCCCTCACTTTCCCCCCTCTCTCCCCTCCCCTGTCCCCTCTCCCACCTCACCCTCTCTGCCTCACTCCCTCGCTTTCCCCCCTCCCTTTCTCCCCTCCCCCCCTTTCCCCCCTCTCCCTCCCTTTCTCCCCTCCCCCTCCCTTTCCCCCCTCTCCCTCCCTTTCTCCCCTCCCTTTCTCCCCTCCCCCTCCCTTTCCCCCCTCTCCCTCCCTTTCTCCCCTCCCTTTCTCCCCTCCCCCTCCCTTTCCCCCCTCTCCCTCCCTTTCCCCCCTCTCCCTCCCTTTCCCCCCTCTCCCTCCCTTTCTCCCCTCCCCCTCCCTTTCCCCCCTCTCCCTCCCTTTCTCCCCTCCCTTTCTCCCCTCCCCCTCCTTTTCCCCCCTCTCCCTCCCTTTCTCCCCCCCTCAATTTCTCCCCTCCCCCTCCCTTTCCCCCCTCTCCTTCCCTTTCTCCCCCCCTCCATTTCTCCCCTCCCCCTCCCTTTCCCCCCTCTCCCTCCCTTTCTCCCCTCCCTTTCTCCCCTCCCCCCTCCCTTTCTCCCCTCCCCCTCCCTTTCCCCCCTCCCCATCCCTTGTGTTTTAAGAGAGGGAGGTCAACTCAACATTGAGCTAACTACTCAGCCAGTACATGGAATGACAAGTAGGAGGGAAGGTTAGATAGCTACCTACAGGTGTTTAATGTGACCCAGTGGGAATCAGGCTATAGCCTGAGTCTGTTGAATGAGGCCTTTAAAAGTGAAAGCCCTGTCATCTATAGCCTGAGTCTGTAGAATGAGGCCTTTACAAGTGAAAGCCCTGTCATCTATAGCCTGAGTCTGTAGAATGAGGCCTTTACAAGTGAAAGCCCTGTCATCTATAGCCTGAGTCTGTAGAATTAGGCCTTTACACGTGAAAGCCCTGTCATCTATAGCCTGAGTCTGTGGAACGAGGCCTTTACAAGTGAAAGCCCTGTCATCTATAGCCTGAGTCTGTAGAATGAGGCCTTTACAAGTGAAAGCCCTGTCATCTATAGCCTGAGTCTGTGGAATGAGGCCTTTACAAGTGAAAGCCCTGTCATCTATAGCCTGAGTCTGTAGAATGAGACCTTTACAAGTGAAAGCCCTGTCATCTATAGCCTGAGTCTGTAGAATGAGGCCTTTACAAGTGAAAGCCCTGTCATCTATAGCCTGAGTCTGTAGAATGAGGCCTTTACAAGTGAAAGCCCTGTCATCTATAGCCTGAGTCTGTAGAATGAGGCCTTTACAAGTGAAACCCCTGTAATCTATAGCAGCCGCTGAGTATATGACTCCTCACAGAGCCACAGTTCATAATGGGTTACTTTGTGAAGTGTAATGCTTTGTGTTCAGGACAAAAAGTTAATTTCTTTGTCATTTTTTGTTTGTTGCAGTTTTACTCTCTTATTGCATGATTTTGGAATATTTGTATTCTGAACAGACTTCCTTCTTTTCACTCTGTCATTTAGGTTAATTATTATATTATTAATTAAGTTAGTATCGTGGAGTAACTACAATGTTGTTGATCCATCGCCTATCACTGCCATTGAACTGCCAACAGTTTTAAAGTCACCGTTGGCCTCATGGTGAAGTGGTTTCCTTCCTCTCCGGCAACTGAGTTAGGAAGGACGCCTGTATCTCTGTAGTGACTGGGTGTATTGATACACCATCCAAAGTGTAATTAATAACTTCACCGTCATCAAAGGGATGATCAATGCTTTCTATCTATCAATACTGGTCCCTTCTTTGCGAGGCGTTGGAAAACCTCCCTGGTCTTTGTGGTTGAATATGGTGTTTGAAATTCACTGCTGGACTGAGGGACTTTACAGATAATTGTATGTGTGGGAATACATAGATGTGGTACAGAGATGGGGTACAGAGATGGGGTACATTTAGACTCCTGAACTCATTTAGGCCATAACAAAGTGGTTGAATACTTATTGATTCAAGACATTTCAGCTTTGAATTTCTTATTAAATGTGTAAAAACATAACCTACAGGTTATAGAAAACTATCTGAACTCTCTGTTCAGACCCCAGTCCAATAAGGCCCGAGGGGGTGTGGAATATGGCCAATATACCACGGCTAAGGGCTGCTCTTATACACGATGCAACATGGAGTGCCTGGACAAAGCCCTTAACCGTGCTTTATTGGCCATATACCACAAAACCTCCGAGGTGCCTTACATGCTATTATAAACTAGTTACCAAAGTAATTAGAGCAGTAAAGCCAATCAGCATTCAGGGCTCGAACCACCCAGTTTATAATATAATATATTTAATGCCTTCGAGTGGCCTGAGTGCCAGGGAGGGCTTACTGTTGCTAGCTGTGGGAGAGGTGTGTGTGTGTGTGTGTGTGTTTGTACACAAGTACTCGGATAAACATGCGAAAGCCATCAGCAACCCTTTTAGGCCTTTCTATCACGTTCAAATAAACCTCTATTTCCCAAACTGTTATGATTTCAGAAGAGGAGTCTTTTCCTGAAGGACGCAAGAGAGAAGGAATCAGGAAATGGGGGCTTTGGCTGTTCTTTAAAAAAAAGATGAAGACTTTACATGGAATTATCAGGACAGGAAGTTTGTATTTGTATTTATTATGGATTAGTTCCTGTTGCCAAGGCAGCAGCTACTCTTCCTGGGGTTTATTATGGATCCCCATTAGTTCCTGCCAAGGCAGCAGCTACTCTTCCTGGGGTTTATTATGGATCCCCATTAGTTCCTGCCAAGGCAGCAGCTACTCTTCCTGGGGTTTATTATGGATCCCCATTAGTTCCTGCCAAGGCAGCAGCTACTCTTCCTGGGGTTTATTATGGATCCCCATTAGTTCCTGCCAAAGCAGCAGCTACTCTTCCTGGGGTTTATTATGGATCTCCATTAGTTCCTGCCAAGGCAGCAGCTACTCTTCCTGGGGTTTATTATGGATACCCATTAGTTCCTGCCAAGACAGCAGCTACTCTTCCTGGGGTTTATTATGGATCCCCATTAGTGTTGCTAAGGCAGCAGCTACTCTTCCTGGGGTTTATTATGGATCCCCATTAGTTCCTGCCAAAGCAGCAGCTACTCTTCCTGGGGTTTATTATGGATCCCCATTAGTTCCTGTCAAGGCAGCAGCTACTCTTCCTGGGGTTTATTATGGATCTCCATTAGTTCCTGTCAAGGCAGCAGCTACTCTTCCTGGGGTTTATTATAGATCTCCATTAGTTCCTGTCAAGGCAGCAGCTTCTCTTCCTGGGGTTTATTATGGATCCCCATTAGTTCCTGCCCAAGCAGCAGCTACTCTTCCTGGGGTTTATTATGGATCCCCATTAGTTCCTGCCCAAGCAGCAGCTACTCTTCCTGGGGTTTATTATGGATCCCCATTAGTTCCTGCCAAGGCAGCAGCTACTCTTCCTGGGTTTTATTATGGATCCCCATTAGTTCCTGCCAAGGCAGCAGCTACTCTTCCTGGGGTTTATTATGGATCCCCATTAGTTCCTGTCAAGGCAGCAGCTACTCTTCCTGGGGTTTATTATGGATCCCCATTAGTTCCTGCCAAAGCAGCAGCTACTCTTCCTGGGGTTTATTATGGATCCCCGTTAGTTCCTGCCAAGGCAGCAGCTACTCTTCCTGGGGTTTATTATGGATCCCCATTAGTTCCTGCCCAAGCAGCAGCTACTCTTCATGGGGTTTATTATGGATCCCCATTAGTTCCTGCCAAGGCAGCAGCTACTCTTCCTGGGGTTTATTAAGGATCCCCATTAGTTCCTGCCCAAGCAGCAGCTACTCTTCCTGGGGTTTATTATGGATCCCCATTAGTTCCTTCCAAGGCAGCAGCTACTCTTCCTGGGGTTTATTATGGATCCCCATTAGTTCCTGCCCAAGCAGCAGCTACTCTTCCTGGGGTTTATTATGGATCCCCATTAGTTCCTGCCCAAGCAGCAGCTACTCTTCCTGGGGTTTATTATGGATCCCCATTAGTTCCTGCCAAGGCAGCAGCTACTCTTCCTGGGTTTTATTATGGATCCCCATTAGTTCCTGCCAAGGCAGCAGCTACTCTTCCTGGGGTTTATTATGGATCCCCATTAGTTCCTTCCAAGGCAGCAGCTACTCTTCCTGGGGTTTATTATGAATCCCCATTAGTTCCTGCCAAGGCAGCAGCTACTCTTCCTGGGGTTTATTATGGATCCCCGTTCGTTCCTACCAAGGCAGCAGCTACTCTTCCTGGGGTTTATTAAGGATCCCCATTAGTTCCTGCCAAGGCATCAGCTACTCTTCCTGGGGTTTATTATGGATCCCCATTAGTTCCTGCCAAGGCAGCAGCTACTCTTCCTGGGGTTTATTAAGGATCCCCATTAGTTCCTGCCAAGGCAGCAGCTACTCTTCCTGGGGTTTATTATGGATACCCATTAGTTCCTGCCAAGGCAGCAGCTACTCTTCCTGGGGTTTATTATGGATCCCCGTTTGTTCCTACCAAGGCAGCAGCTACTCTTCCTGGGGTTTATTAAGGATCCCCATTAGTTCCTGCCAAGGCATCAGCTACTCTTCCTGGGGTTTATTAAGGATCCCCATTAGTTCCTGCCAAGGCAGCAGCTACTCTTCCTGGGGTTTATTATGGATCCCCATTAGTTCCTGCCAAGGCAGCAGCTACTCTTCCTGGGGTTTATTATGGATCCCCATTAGTTCCTAACCAAGCAGCAGCTACTCTTCCTGGGGTTTATTATGGATCCCCATTAGTTCCTGCCAAGGCAGCAGCTACTCTTCCTGGGGTTTATTATGGATCCCCATTAGTTCCTGCCAAGGCATCAGCTACTCTTCCTGGGGTTTATTAAGGATCCCCATTAGTTCCTGCCAAGGCATCAGCTACTCTTCCTGGGGTTTATTATGGATCCCCATTAGTTCCTGCCAAGGCAGCAGCTACTCTTCCTGGGGTTTATTAAGGATCCCCATTAGTTCCTGCCAAGGCAGCAGCTACTCTTCCTGGGGTTTATTATGGATACCCATTAGTTCCTGCCAAGGCAGCAGCTACTCTTCCTGGGGTTTATTATGGATCCCCGTTCGTTCCTACCAAGGCAGCAGCTACTCTTCCTGGGGTTTATTAAGGATCCCCATTAGTTCCTGCCAAGGCATCAGCTACTCTTCCTGGGGTTTATTAAGGATCCCCATTAGTTCCTGCCAAGGCATCAGCTACTCTTCCTGGGGTTTATTATGGATCCCCATTAGTTCCTGCCAAGGCAGCAGCTACTCTTCCTGGGGTTTATTATGGATCCCCATTAGTTCCTAACCAAGCAGCAGCTACTCTTCCTGGGGTTTATTATGGATCCCCATTAGTTCCTGCCAAGGCAGCAGCTACTCTTCCTGGGGTTTATTATGGATCCCCATTAGTTCCTGCCAAGGCAGCAGCTACTCTTCCTGGGGTTTATTAAGGATCCCCATTAGTTCCTGCCAAGGCAGCAGCTACTCTTCCTGGGGTTTATTATGGATCCCCATTAGTTCCTAACCAAGCAGCAGCTACTCTTCCTGGGGTTTATTATGGATCCCCATTAGTTCCTGCCAAGGCAGCAGCTACTCTTCCTGGGGTTTATTATGGATCCCCATTAGTTCCTGCCAAGGCAGCAGCTACTCTTCCTGGGGTTTATTAAGGATCCCCATTAGTTCCTGCCAAAGCAGCAGCTACTCTTCCTGGGGTTTATTATGGATCCCCATTAGTTCCTGCCAAGGCAGCAGCTACTCTTCATGGGGTCCAGCAAAATTAAAGCAGATTATACAATTAAAAAAAACAACATTACAATACATTCACAGATTTCACAACACACTGTGTTCCCCTCAGGCCCCTCCTCCACCACTACCACATATCTACAGTACTAAATCCATGTGTATATATAGTACATATGTTATCGTGTGTGTGTGTGTGTATGCCTGTGCCAATGTTTGTGTTGCTTCACAGACCCCACTGTTCCATAAGGTGTTTTTTTTTAATCTGTTTTTTAAAATCTAATTTTACTGCTTGCATCAGTTACCTGATGTGGAATAGAGTTCCATGTAGTCATGGCTCTATGTAGTACTGTGGAATAGAGTTCCATGTAGTCATGGCTCTATGTAGTACTGTGGAATAGAGTTCCATATAGTCATGGCTCTATGTAGTACTGTGGAATAGAGTTCCATGTAGTCATGGCTCTATGTTGTACTGTGCGCCTCCCATAGTCTGTTCTGGACTTGGGGACTGTGAAGAGACCTCTTGTGGCATGTCTTGTTGGGTATGCATGGGTGTCTGAGCTGTGTGCTAGTAGTTTAGGCAGACAGCTCTGTGCATTCAACATGTCAATACCTCTCACAAATACAAGTAGTGATGAAGTCAATCTCTCCTCCACTTTGAGCCAGGAGAGATTAACATGCATATTATTAATGTTAGCTCTCTGTGTACATCCAAGGGCCAGACGTGCTGCCCTGTTCTGGGTCCTCTGCCCTGTTCTGGGTCCTCTGAGTCCTTTTTTGTGGCACCTGACCACACGACTGAACAGTAGTCAAGGTGCGACAAAACTAGGGCCTGTAGGACCTGCCTTGTTGAAGGCAGAGCATCGCTTTATTATAGACAGACTTCTCCCCATCTTGGCTACTACTGCATCAATATGTTTTGACCATGACAGTTTACAATCTAGTTTTACTCCAAGCAGTTTAGTCATCTCAACTTCCACATCATTTATTACAAGATTTAGTTGAGGTTTAGTGAGTGTTTTGTTCCAGATACAATGCTTTTAGTTTTAGAAATATTTAGGGCTAACTTATTCCTTGCCACCCACTCTGAAGCTAACTGCATGTCTTTGTTAGGTGTTGCAGTCATTTCAGTCTCTGTATTAGCTGATGTGTATAGTGTTGAGTCATCCGCATACATAGACACTCTGGCTTTACTCAAAGTCAGTGGCATGTCGTTAGTAAAAATTTAAAAAAGCAAGGGGCCTAAACAGCTTCCCTGGGGAATTCCTGAATTTACCTGGAATATATTTTTAGAGGCTTCCATTAAAGAACACCCTCTGTGTTCTGTTAGACAATTAACTCTTCCACAATATAGCAGGGGGTGTAAAGCCATAACACATATGTTTTTCCAGCAGCAGACTATGATCGATAATGTCAAAAGCTGCACTGAAGTCTAACAAGACAGGCCCCACAAAAATTTTATCACAAATTTCTCTGTCAATCATCAGTCATTTGTGTAAGTGCTGTGCTTGTTGAGTGTCCTTCCCTATGCTGAAATTCTGCTGTCAATTTGTTTACTGTGAAATAGCATTGTATTTGGTCAAACACCATTTTTTCCAGAAGTTTACTAAGGGTTTAGAAGTTTACAGGCTGATTGGTCGGCTATTTGAGCCAGTAAAGGGGGCTTTACTATTCTTGGGTAGCGGAATGACTTTAGCTTCCCTCCAGGCCTGAGGGAACACACTTTCTAGTAGGCTTAAATTGAAGATGTGGCAAATAGGAGTGGCAATATCGTCTGCTATTATCCTCAGTAATTTTCCATCCAGATTTTCAGACCTCTGTGTCTTGTCATTGTTGATAGACAACAATACTTTTTTCACCTCTTCCACATTGACTTTACGGATTTCAAAAGTTCAAATCTTGTCTTTCATAATTTGGTCCGATATACTTGGATGTGTAGTGTCAGCGTTTGTTGCTGGCATGTCATCCCTAAGTTTGCTTATCATGCCAATGAAAAAGTAATTAAAGTAGTTTGCAATATCAGTGGGCTTTGTGATGAATGAATGAAATCTGATTCAATGCATGAAGGAGCCAAGTTGGCTTTTTTTTTTAAACCAAAATTTCATTTAAGGTGCCCCTAAACTTTGTACTATCATTCTTTATATAATTTTTCTTTGTTTCATTGTGTAGTTTTTTTAAATGTAGTTTAGTCACATGATTTTTTAATTTGCATTATGTTTGCCAATCAGTTTGGCTGCCAGACTAATTTGCCATACCTTTTGCCTCATCCCTCTCAACCGTACAATTTTTCAATTCCTCATCAATCCAAGGGGGATTTAACAGTTTCTACAGTCATTTTCTTAATGGATGCTTATTAGTAACTGGAATAAGCAGTTTCATAAATGTGTGAAGTGCGACGTCATTACACACCACAGACCAGAAAATATTATTTACATCATCAACATATGAATCACTACAAATCTTATTGTATAACCTCTTATACACTATATTAAGCCCAGTCTTTGGAACTTTGGTTTTCCTATATATGGTTATTATATTGTGATCACTACATCCTATGGATTTGGATACTGATTTAAAACAAATATCTGCTGCATTAGTAAAGATGTGATCAATACATGTTGATGATTTCCGTCCTGTGCTGTTTGTAACTACCCTGGTAGGTTGATTGACAAGCTGAACCAGGTTGCAGGCACTGGTAGGTTGAATGATAAGCTGATCCTGGTTGCAGTCACTGGTAGGTTGAATGATAAGCTGATCCTGGTTGCAGTCACTGGTAGGTTGATTGACAACCTGATCCTGGTTGCAGTCACTGGTAGTTTGAATGATAAGCTGGTTACAGTTTGAAGTTTGTTCTTTGAGTGGGCAGCTTGATGAGAGCCAGTCAATATTTAAAATCACCCAGAAAATATATTTCTCTGTTGATATCACATACATTATCAAGCATTTCACACATGTTATCCAGATACTGACTGTTAACACTTGGTGGTCTATAGCAGCTTCCCACCAGAATGGGCTTTAGGTGAGGCAGATGAACCTGTAGCCATATTACTTCGACAGTATTTAACATTATCCAGATACTGACTGTCTATAGCAGCTTCCCACCAGAATGGGCTTCAGGTGAGGAAGATGAACCTGTAGCCATATTACTTCAACAGTATTTAACATGAGATCCCCTCTAAGCTTTAAAGGAATGTGGTTCTGAATATAAACAGCAACACCTCCACCTTTGGCATTTCTGTATTTTCTGTAGATGTTATAACCATGTATTGCTACCACTGTATCATCAAAGGTATTATCTAAGCGTCAGAGAGAGTCAGAGTATATATTTTGTTACAAGAAAGTTATTGACTTCATGGACCTTGTTTCTCAGGTTGCATATGTTAATATGGGCTATTTTTTAGCACTTTTCTGGGTTGCTTGATTGTTTTTAATGCTTTACTGTGAAGCTTATCAGAGGTAGACATGCTCATGTTATTTACATTGGAGCTGATTGAGCTGCAGGGTGAGCTGCATAATGTGGTCTTCCTACTATTGCACAACGCCTCAGTGCTAACAGTGTAACTCTGGTTTATAGGCTCATGATTACTGCTTACAATAGCTGTAGGATAAACAGATGTATTCGGTGCAATTAGGGGTACATAAATTAAATTACATTGTGTTTGCCAACGCCCCTAAGATCATGTACATTTGATGCAGCATTATGGTGACTCGTTGTCACAATGGTAGAGATTTAACTGAGCTGGTCTTGGATCATTTAACAGTCATTGTTTCAACGCAGCCTTGAAATGAGTCCATGAGCCGAGGTGATTTGGATGTCTAGGAGCCAAGAGGATTTGAGGGTCTAGGAGCCAAGATGATTTGGAAGTCTAGGAGCCAAGATGATTTGGAAGTCTAGGAGCCAAGATGATTTGAGGGTCTAGGAGCCAAGATGATTTGGAAGTCTATGAGCCAAGATGATTTGAGGGTCTAGGAGCCAAGATGATTTGGAAGTCTAGGAGCCGAGATGATTTGAGGGTCTAAGAGCCGAGATGATTTGTAAGTCTAGGAGCCAAGATGATTTGAGGGTCTAGGAGCCGAGATGATTTGAGGGTCTAGGAGCTGAGATGATTTGGAAGTCTAGGAGCCAAGATGATTTGGAAGTCTAGGAGCCAAGATGATTTGGAAGTCTTGGAGCCAAGATGATTTGGAAGTATAGGAGCCAAGATGATTTGGAAGTATAGGAGCCAAGATGATTTGAGGGTCTAGGAGCCAAGATGATTTGTAAGTCTAGGAGCCGAGATGATTTGAGGGTCTAGGAGCCAAGATGATTTGAGGGTCTAGGAGCCAAGATGATTTGGAAGTATAGGAGCCAAGATGATTTGGAAGGAGAGGAGCCAAGATGATTTGAAGGTCTAGGAGCCAAGATGATTTGTAAGTCTAGGAGCCACAATGATTTGGAAGTCTAGCAGCCAAGATGATTTGGAAGTCTAGGAACCAAGATGATTTGGAAGTCTAGGAGCCACAATGATTTGGAAGTATAGGAGCCAAGATGATTTGGAAGTATAGGAGCCAAGATGATTTGAGGGTCTAGGAGCCAAGATTATTTGAGGGTCTAGGAGCCAAGATGATTTGTAAGTCTAGGAGCCACAATGATTTGGAAGTCTGGGAGCCAACATGATTTGGAAGTCTAGGAGCCAAGATGATTTGTAAGTCTAGGAGCCACGATGATTTGGAAGCCTAGGAGCCAAGATGATTTGGAAGTCTAGGAGCCTGTTTCCAGAAGGTGTCAATTCACCATGCTACAGTTGAGAGGCCTGCAACAATCTGTAGTATTGTCAATTATCAGGACAGGAAGTTGAGATGCCAGCTACAATCTGTATCATGTGAATTTTCAGGACAGGAAGTTGAGAGGCCAGCTACAATCTGTATCATGTCAATTATCAGGACAGGAAGTTGAGAGGCCTGCAACAATCTGTAGCATTGTCAATTATCAGGACAGGAAGTGGAGATGCCTGCGACAATCTGTAGCATGGTGAATTATCAGGACAGGAAGTTGAGAGGCCTGCTACAATCTGTAACATGGTGCATGATCAAGACAGGAAGTTGAGAGGCCTGCTACAATCTGTAGCCTGGTGAATTATCTGGACAGGAAGTTGAGAGGCCTGCTACAATCTGTATCATGGTGAATTACCAGGACAGGAAGTTGAGAGGCCTGCTACAATCTGTAGCATGGTGAATTATCAGGACAGGAAGTTGAGAGGCCTGCTGCAATCTGTATCATGGTGAATTATCTGGACAGGAAGTTGAGAGGCCTGCTACAATCTGTATCATGGTGAATTATCAGGACAGGAAGTTGAGAGGCCTGCTGCAATCTGTATCATGGTGAATTATCAGGACAGGAAGTTGAGAGGCCTGCTACAATATGTAGCATGGTGAATTATCAGGACAGGAAGTTGAGAGGCCTGCTACAATCTGTATCATGGTGAATGATCAGGACAGGAAGTTGAGAGGCCTGCTACAATCTGTATCATGGTGAATGATCAGGACAGGAAGTTGAGAGGCCTGCTACAATCTGTAGCATGGTGTGTTTGCATAGCCTTTATATGTCCAGGGTCGACCAGTCACACACTCATCCTCATTTGACTAGATCACCCGGGTGCAATATCAAAAGCTCTATGGTGCCAGAGCTGTGAGCCAGAACAGCCAACCACTCAGCCAGGCACACGTGCATGAACCATCCCAAATTGCACCCTATTCCCATTCATAGTGCACTACGTTTGACCAGGGCCCATAGGGACCCCATAGGGTTCTGGTTAAAAGTAGTGCAGTATAGAGGGAATATGATGGCATTTGGAACACATCCATTGTAACCAGGGAAACCTCTGATTCTATTTGGAACACATCCATTGTAACCAGGGAAACAACTGATTCTATTTGGAACACATCCATTGTAACCAGGGAAACAACTGATTCTATTTGGAACCAATCCATTGTAACCAGGGAAACAACTGATTCTATTTGGAACCAATCCATTGTAACCAGGAAAACAACTGATTCTATTTGGAACACATACATTGTAACCAGGGAAACAACTGATTCCATTTGGAACACATACATTGTAACCAGGGAAACAACTGATTCCATTTGGAACATATACATTGTAACCAGGGAAACAACTGATTCTATTTGGAACACATCCATTGTAACCAGGGAAACAACTGATTCTATTTGGACCCAATCCATTTATACACTGCCTTGCGAAAGTATTCGGCCCCCTTGAACTTTGCGACCTTTTGCCACATTTCAGGCTTCAAACATAAAGATATAAAACTGTATTTTTTTGTGAAGAATCAAAAACAAGTGGGACACAATCATGAAGTGGAACGACATTTATTGGATATTTCAAACTTTATTAACAAATCAAAAACTGAAAAATTGGGCGGGCAAAATTATTCAGCCCCTTTACTTTCAGTGCAGCAAACTCTCTCCAGAAGTTCAGTGAGGATCTCTGAATGATCCAATGTTGATCTAAATGACTAATGATAATAAATACAATCCACCTGTGTGTAATCAAGTCTCCGTATAAATGCACCTGCACTGTGATAGTCTCAGAGGTCCGTTAAAAGCGCAGGGAGCATCATGAAGAACAAGGAACACACCAGGCAGGTCCGAGATACTGTTGTGAAGAAGTTTAAAGCCGGATTTGGATACAAAAAGATTTCCCAAGCTTTAAACATCCCAAGGAGCACTGTGCAAGCGATAATATTGAAATGGAAGGAGTATCAGAGCACTGCAAATCTACCAAGACCTGGCCGTCCCTCTAAACTTTCAGCTCATACAAGGAGAAGACTGATCAGAGATGCAGCCAAGAGGCCCATGATCACTCTGGATGAACTGCAGAGATCTACAGCTGAGGTGGGAGACTCTGTCCATAGGACAACAATCAGTCGTATATTGCACAAATCTGGCCTTTATGGAAGAGTGGCAAGAAGAAAGAAATTTCTTAAAGATATCCATAAAAAGTGTAGTTTAAAGTTTGCCACAAGCCACCTGGGAGACACACCAAACATGTGGAAGAAGGTGCTCTGGTCAGATGAAACCAAAATTGAACTTTTTGGCAACAATGCAAAACGTTATGTTTGGCGTAAAAGCAACACAGCCCATCACCCTGAACACACCATCCCCACTGTCAAACATGGTGGTGGCAGCATCATGGTTTGGGCCTGCTTTTCTTCAGCAGGGACAGGGAAGTTGGTTAAAATTGATGGGAAGATGGATGGAGCCAAATACAGGACCATTCTGGAAGAAAACTTGATGGAGTCTGCAAAAGACCTGAGACTGGGACGGAGATTTGTCTTCCAACAAGACAATGATCCAAAACATAAAGCAAAATCTACAATGGAATGGTTCAAAAATAAACATATGCAGGTGTTAGAATGGCCAAGTCAAAGTCCAGACCTGAATCCAATCGAGAATCTGTGGAAAGAACTGAAAACTGCTGTTCACAAATGCTCTCCATCCAACCTCACTGAGCTCGAGCTGTTTTGCAAGGAGGAATGGGAAAACATTTCGGTCTCTCGATGTGCAAAACTGATAGAGACATACCCCAAGCGACTTACAGCTGTAATCGCAGCAAAAGGTGGCGCTACAAAGTATTAACTTAAGGGGGCTGAATAATTTTGCACGCCCAATTTTTCAGTTTTTGATTTGTTAAAAAAGTTTGAAATATCCAATAAATGTCGTTCCACTTTATGATTGTGTCCCACTTGTTGTTGATTCTTCACAAAAAAATACAGTTTTATATCTTTATGTTTGAAGCCTGAAATGTGGCAAAAGGTCGCAAAGTTCAAGGGGGCCGAATACTTTCGCAAGGCACTGTAACCAGGGAAACAACTGATTCCATTTGGAACACATACATTGTAACCAGGGAAACAACTGATTCCATTTGGAACACATACATTGTAACCAGGGAAACAATTGATTCCATTTGGAACACATGCATTGTAACCAGGGAAACAACTGATTCCATTTGGAACACACATTTATAACCAGGGAAACAACTGATTCCATTTGGAACACACCTTTGTAACCAGGGAAACAACTGATTCCATTTGGAACACACAATTGTAACCAGGGAAACAACTGATTCCATTTGGAACACACAAATTGTAACCAGAGAAACAACTGATTCCATTTGGAACACACGAATTGTAACCAGGGAAACAACTGATTCCATTTGGAACACATACATTGTAACCAGGGAAATGACTGATTCCATTTGGAACACACGAATTGTAACCAGGGAAACAACTGATTCCATTCAGAGAGTCTGTTAAATGACTCACTACTGTAAGTCTCTGGATCAGAGAGTCTGTTAAATGACTCCCTACTGTAAGTCTCTGGATCAGAGAGTCTGTTAAATGACTCCCTACTGTAAGTCTCTGGATCAGAGAGTCTGTTAAATGACTCACTGCTGTAAGTGACTCTGGATAAGAGAGTCTGTTAAATGACTCCCTACTGTAAGTCTCTCTCTAAGATAAGAGAGTCTGTTAAATGACTCACCACTGTAAGTCTCTCTGGATAAGAGAGTCTGTTAAATGACTCCCTACTGTAAGTCTCTGGATCAGAGAGTCTATTAAATGACTCACTACTGTAAATCTCTCTGGATAAGAGAGTCTGTTAAATGACTCCCTACTGCAAGTCTCTGGATAAGAGAGACTGTTAAATTACTCCCTACTGCAAGTCTCTGGATAAGAGAGACTGTTAAATTACTCCCTACTGTAAGTCTCTCTGGATAAGAGAGACTGTTAAATGACTCCCTACTGTAAGTCTCTCTGGATCAGAGAGTCTGTTAAATGACTCCCTACTGTAAGTCTCTATGTATAAGAGAGTCTGTTAAATGACTCACATGCCTACGTGTGATACCCCCTATGGGCCCTTCATAGGAGTGAATGGAACTAACTCTGGCGCAGGTATCAGTTGCATTCCTGTCTGCGCCAATTAAAAACGTATTCATGCTTGTCACTATACGATTACTGTGAAACGTGAAGCCGCAGTTTCCCGTTAAACTGATCAGATGAACCACAAGATCATTACCAATCTTCATTATCTGATTACTGGGAAATGTGAAGCCACGGAGTTCTCAATGATATTGACCAGAACAACCACAGAGAAGCGTGAAATGTCAACTTTGGGGCCAAATAGATGGATGGATGAATACAATTTCTGTCCACGATATCTGGACGTTGGCCAGATTGCTTGGTTGTGGTTGAATAGTCTCGGGCTTTGACCTGGATTCATGAGTTTCCTAAAGGCAAGGATGACAATGGCTGTCGTGACTTTAAACAATCAGAATCTCTTCAAGATGTGGAGGAGGAGAAGAGGAGGAGTGGAGGAGGAGAAGAGGAGTGGAGGAGAGGAGGAGTAGAGGAGGAGGAGGAGGAGAGGAGGAGGAGGAGTGGAGGAGAGGAGAAGAGGAGTGGAGGAGAGGAGGAGGAGAGGAGAGGAGTGGAGGAGAGGAGGAGGAGTGGAGGAGAAGAGAAGAGGAGTGGAGCGGAGAGGAGGAGGAGTGGAGGAGGAGAGGAGGAGGAGTGGAGGAGGAGGAGGAGTGGAGGAGAGGAGGAGGAGAGGAATGATTCATGGTGAATTCAATCACTGGTTTTATGTAGCCATTCTGTCTAAGAGATTAGAGAGGTCAGGATGTTTTCAGCAAATAAATGAGAAATAATGACACAATCCAACCCAATTGGATTAGTATTTCCTTAAAACGTTAGAGGTTTGTTGAGGTCAATGGTTCTATAATGTACAACACAGAGGTTTGTTGAGGTGATTGGTACTATAATGTACAACACAGAGGTTTGTTGAGGTGAATGGTAATATAATGTACAACACAGAGGTTTGTTGAGGTGAATGGTACTATAATGTACAACACAGAGGTTTGTTGAGGTCAATGGTACTATAATGTACAACACAGAGGTTTGTTGAGGTCAATGGTACTATAATGTACAACACAGAGGTTTGTTGAGGTGAATGGTACTATAATGTACAACACAGAGGTTTGTTGAGGTCAATGGTACTATAATGTACAACACAGAGGTTTGTTGAGGTCAATGGTACTATAATATACAACACAGAGGTTTGTTGAGGTCAATGGTACTATAATGTACAACACAGAGGTTTGTTGAGGTGAATGGTAATATAATGTACAACACAGAGGTTTGTTGAGGTCAATGGTTCTATAATGTACAACACAGAGGTTTGTTGAGGTGAATGGTAATATAATGTACAACACAGAGGTTTGTCGAGGTGAATGGTTCTATAATGTATAACACAGAGGCTTGTTGAGGTCAATGGTTCTATAATGTACAACACAGAGGTTTGTTGAGGTGAATGGTAATATAATGTACAACACAGAGGTTTGTTGAGGTCAATGGTTCTATAATGTACAACACAGAGGTTTGTCGAGGTGAATGGTTCTATAATGTACAACACAGAGGTTTGTTGAGGTGAATGGTACTATAATGTACAACACAGAGGTTTGTTGAGGTCAATGGTACTATAATGTATAACACAGAGGTTTGTTGAGGTCAATGGTTCTATAATGTATAACACAGAGGTTTGTTGAGGTCAATGGTTCTATAATGTACAACACAGAGGTTTGTTGAGGTCAATGGTACTATAATGTATAACACAGAGGTTTGTTGAGGTCAATGGTAATATAATGTATAACACAGAGGCTTGTTGAGGTCAATGGTACTATAATATACAACACAGAGGTTTGTTGAGGTGAATGGTTCTATAATGTACAACACAGAGGTTTGTTGAGGTCAATGGTTATATAATGTACAACACAGAGGTTTGTTGAGGTCAATGGTTCTATAATGTATAACGCAGAGGTTTGTCGAGGTGAATGGTTCTATAATGTATAACACAGAGGTTTGTTGAGGTGAATGGTACTATACTATACAACACAGAGGTTTGTTGAGGTCAATGGTTCTATAATGTACAACACAGAGGTTTGTTGAGGTCAATGGTTCTATAATGTATAACACAGAGGTTTGTTGAGGTCAATGGTTCTATAATGTACAACACAGAGGTTTGTTGAGGTCAATGGTTCTATAATGTACAACACAGAGGTTTGTTGAGGTCAATGGTTCTATAATGTATAACACAGAGGTTTGTTGAGGTCAATGGTTCTATAATGTACAACACAGAGGTTTGTTGAGGTGATTGGTACTATAATGTACAACACAGAGGTTTGTTGAGGTGATTGGTACTATAATGTACAACACAGAGGTTTGTTGAGGTCAATGGTTCTATAATGTATAACGCAGAGGTTTGTTGAGGTCAATGGTTCTATAATGTACAACACAGAGGTTTGTTGAGGTCAATGGTTCTATAATGTACAACACAGAGGTTTGTTGAGGTCAATGGTACTATAATGTATAACACAGAGGTTTGTTGAGGTCAATGGTTCTATAATGTACAACACAGAGGTTTGTTGAGGTGAATGGTACTATAATGTACAACACAGAGGTTTGTTGAGGTGAATGGTACTATAATGTATAACACAGAGGTTTGTTGAGGTCAATGGTACTATAATGTATAACACAGAGGTTTGTCGAGGTGAATGGTACTATAATGTACAACACAGAGGTTTGTTGAGGTCAATGGTACTATAATGTATAACACAGAGGTTTGTCGAGGTGAATGGTACTATAATATACAACACAGAGGTTTGTCGAGGTGAATGGTACTATAATGTATAACACAGAGGTTTGTTGAGGTGAATGGTACTATAATGTACAACACAGAGGTTTGTTGAGGTCAATGGTACTATAATATACAACACAGAGGTTTGTTGAGGTCAATGGTACTATAATGTACAACACAGAGGTTTGTTGAGGTGAATGGTACTATAATGTACAACACAGAGGTTTGTTGAGGTCAATGTTAATATAATGTACAACACAGAGGTTTGTTGAGGTCAATGGTACTATAATGTATAACACAGAGGTTTGTTGAGGTCAATGGTAATATAATGTATAACACAGAGGCTTGTTGAGGTCAATGGTACTATAATATACAACACAGAGGTTTGTTGAGGTGAATGGTTCTATAATGTACAACACAGAGGTTTGTTGAGGTCAATGGTTATATAATGTACAACACAGAGGTTTGTTGAGGTCAATGGTTCTATAATGTATAACGCAGAGGTTTGTCGAGGTGAATGGTTCTATAATGTATAACACAGAGGTTTGTTGAGGTGAATGGTACTATACTATACAACACAGAGGTTTGTTGAGGTCAATGGTTCTATAATGTACAACACAGAGGTTTGTTGAGGTCAATGGTTCTATAATGTATAACACAGAGGTTTGTTGAGGTCAATGGTTCTATAATGTACAACACAGAGGTTTGTTGAGGTCAATGGTTCTATAATGTACAACACAGAGGTTTGTTGAGGTCAATGGTTCTATAATGTATAACACAGAGGTTTGTTGAGGTCAATGGTTCTATAATGTACAACACAGAGGTTTGTTGAGGTGATTGGTACTATAATGTACAACACAGAGGTTTGTTGAGGTGATTGGTACTATAATGTACAACACAGAGGTTTGTTGAGGTCAATGGTTCTATAATGTATAACGCAGAGGTTTGTTGAGGTCAATGGTTCTATAATGTACAACACAGAGGTTTGTTGAGGTCAATGGTTCTATAATGTACAACACAGAGGTTTGTTGAGGTCAATGGTACTATAATGTATAACACAGAGGTTTGTTGAGGTCAATGGTTCTATAATGTACAACACAGAGGTTTGT